>NC_074725.1:1693510-1878510 GCF_947242115.1 Biomphalaria glabrata
ATAGATAGATAGATAGTCTAAGATAGATAGATAGATAGTCTAAGATAGATAGATAGATAGATAGATAGATAGATAGATAGATTGATAGATAGTCTAAGATAGATAGATAGATAGTCTAAGATAGATAGATAGATAGATAGATAGATAGATTGATAGATAGTCTAAGATAGATAGATAGATAGATAGTCTAAGATAGATAGATAGATAGATAGATAGATAGATAGATAGATAGATAGATAGATAGATAGATAGATAGATAGATAGTCTAAGATAGATAGATAGATAGATAGATAGATAGATAGATAGATAGATAGATAGATTGATAGATAGTCTAAGATAGATAGATAGATAGATAGTCTAAGATAGATAGATAGATAGATAGATAGATAGATAAACAGACAAACAGACAAACAGATAAATAGATAGATAGATAGATAGATAGATAGATAGATAGATAGATAGATAGATAGATAGACAGATAGATAGATAGATAGATAGATAGATAGATAGATAGATAGATAGATAGATAGAAAGAAAGATAGATAGATAGATAGATAGATAGATAGATAGATTGATAGATAGTCTAAGATAGATAGATAGATAGTCTAAGATAGATAGATAGATAGATAGATAGATAGATAGATAGATAGATAGATAGATAGATAGATAGATAGATAGATAGATAGATAGATAGATAGATAGATGTTAAACACTATGTTTATTTTTAGAGAGGTTAATTCAGGTGGCCTACTAGTTCATTGTTTCCGTAGTTATCGGAACACCTATCCAGGCCTCACGGAACACTAGGGTTCCGAGGAACAGCTTGGAAAACACTGCTCTATGCTATACAATGGGAATGCGCTCTCGTAGACTGGAGTGTAGGAATGCAACCAAACGGAAAATTGTCTTCCTTGAGACCTTTAATTGGAGATTGGCCCCTTACAAAACCATTCATTAAATAATCTAGGTTTTGTTACTTTAGTAATGATGTTGCTCTAATCAAATGTGAATATTCATTTGTTATAAATCTCACGGCTCTATTTTGAGTTTTAGTTTCTGTATATTTGTGGGGAGCGTGGTCGAGAGGTCAAGTACGCTTGAACTTGGCTTGGCTACCTAGAAGGGGGCTCGAGGTTCGATACCCAACTCGGGCATGTTTACTGAGCTCCTAAAGGCAACTCCTAGATACCCCCTCCCCCCACTGGTCCACAAATGAGATTGGACCAAAAGCGCTCTGAGCATGCTATAAGCATGAGAGTAGCGCTATATAAAAGCTATAATAATTAATTAAAAGTAATATTTTATTGAGTTGAGGGGGTCCCAAACAGAGGACATAAATTCTGATGCTGGCGTAACTAAAGTTTTGCAATAGTTCTAGTTAAACTGCTTGGGGCACTTTTCATTATGAACAGTGACATTTTCTTAAACCTGAGAGATCGATAGTTTATTGTAATAAAAATAACAAATGTAATCTATAAAGCGCTGTTAACAAACATGATGTAGGCTCAAGGCGCTGTGATACAAACATAATCGCGACAGCTAAAATGACAAATCTAAAAACCTTTTGAACAGATGGGTCTTAATGTTTTTCTTGAATGTAGTGAAGCATGTTGTCTAAGATTAAGGGGAATTGAGTTCAAATCCTTTGGTCCGTGCACTGAAAAAGTATACAAACGTCTGGGAGAGAAACCTGGCATCACTAGAAGCGATAAGTCCCTTGTAGCTGTAGATGACAAAGTGTGGCTACCTTGTAGCCGATTCGTGATTTCGCATCTCTAAATCTCTGTAGTCTTTCTTCAGGTTCCTAATGCTAAGAAAATATTTATCGAACCAATGCTTTCGTAGGACGTAATTACCTTCTTGTTTTGAAGTAACGTCTGTAATTTATAAGACAAGATAATACTCTACCGTCCTTGTGCTTAAACAAGGTTCCCCTTTCAGGACCTTGTGGTCTATAGGGCAGGTGATGTAAAAGTCATCTGTTTCTGTGGCCTACGGTTTACGAGGGTGTCATGTGGCCAGCACACCGACCAACCGCCTTTACTTTTCCCCAGCTAACGTTAGGTACCCATTAATTTACTCAGAGGCGCCCGAAGATCCTGAAGTTAAAAATCCCAGTCTTCATCAGGATTCGAACCCAGGACCCCCGGTTCGGTAGCCAATTGCTTTACCGCTCAGCCACCGCGCCTACTTTGTGCTTAAACAAGAAAAACATTACAAACTTTGTATAAAGACAAATACCTCCTTTATATAGCTTATAGAGCGACTGTTTTTTTATCTTAATAACTAATGAATGTTAAATTTAAAAAAAAACAATGGGAACATTTTTTTTACCCCGCCCCTTCCCCTCCCATCACCCTCGAGAAAGACTCCTGGTTGAGGGAATGGATGGATCTAGTACACTTTATACTATTCCAATGATAGGCCTTTAGATCTAGACTTAGAAGAAGATGCATAACTTTTATCCTGAACATTAATTTATTAAGCTCTTGAATCAATAAAGTTAGTCATACATTCGGAAATTTCCGAACGCGATTGTCCTTTTCAGGAACCGATAGTCCTTTCAAAACCGATGTTGGATGTAGATCTAGACCTAGTTCACCAGCCAAATCTGTTAAGTACGATTTCTTTCTCTTATTCGATACCCAACAAAATTAATTAATTAATTAATTACTAATAGTTAATTAACTGATTGTGCAAAATGTCAACTTGATCCGAGATTAGGGTGTGTCAGAAATAACATTTACAAACTTTTTACCAGACAGGCGGACAGACAGACTGGGTGAGTTAATTTAAATTTTGTAAAAACACTTTTTAAAAAGAAAACTTTTTTTAAGAGGAAGAACTCAACATTTACAGCAATGTATCTCAATACTGTAAAGGTTATGTTCCTTATTCGATATCAAACAAAATAATTGATTACCAATAATTAATTGATTAGTTGGTATAGTTTTGAATTCATGTTTTGTCAAGTACATTAAAGTTTCAACTTGATCAAAGGGGGAATAAAATTTTCAATGACCCATCATATTTAAACATATCTGTAAATACTAAATAAATATATTCGCTTGTTGGTATCAAAGAAAATAATTAATTACCAGTAGTAATTAATTGTTCAATTGATTTTTGTATTGATTCACATATTGTCTTCGCTAATGAATAACTGCAAAGTTTCAACCGGGAATGGAAGTAGGAGAAATAACATGGTCTAAAAAGTTTTATCAGACAGACAGACAGACAGACAGACAGGCAGGCAGACAGATAGGCAGGCAGACAAACAGACAGACAGGCAGGCAGGCAGACAGACAGACAGGCAGGCAGGCAGACAGACAGGCAGACAGACAGACAGGCAGGCAGGCAGACAGGCAGGCAGGCAGACAGGCAGACAGACAGACAGGCAGGCAGACAGACTGACAGGCAGACAGACAGACAGACAGACAGACAGACAGACAGACAGACAGAGCAAATAAGCTTAGCAAATATGCTTCTCTACTAAGACTCGTACTACGACTTTTGGCATAGTAACTAAGTGTTTAATCACTAGACCACCCCATCTTTGGTGTATTAACATATCGTGAAAACAGCTAATAAAGAAAGGTCTTATCGATCTAAGGTCTTAGAGATCTAAATCTACTTACACACGGTCTTGAGTCTCTAAGTTCAATGGAGCCAGTCATGACTACTGAGTACGTACTGAGGAAACCGATAACTGAACCAAAAAAAAAAACAGGGTTAAAGGTCATGTGACGCCAGAAACTAAATTTTTTAAAAGTTGAAGTGTTTCGACGGTTCTCGACATCTGTTTTAGCGCCTCAAGATTTTGTTTTTCCTTTTTGTTCACGTACAGTTTCAAGTTTAAAAGGGATCCAAGAAACTAAAAGACGATTCCAGATTCACGTGTACTCAAAGTAGCAGACCCAACAAAATTGTTAGAGGTGTCCTTGACCTCTTCAGTCTGCACCAAAAAGTATTGACATTGAGGTTTCGCGTTAAAATTGTTCAAAAACTGTCCAAACTTGACGATCACTGAGTTGTCCATTGTCCTTTGTTGTAGACAAACGAAGTTATTGGGATTCTTTCGGAAGGATCTGTCCTTATTTCATACGGAAGCCCAAAGATTCCAAGAAATATAAATGGTTATTCAGTACTGAAGAGATTACCTTGCCAACAACACATAAGACACTAACGTAAGTTTACGGTTTACACAACAGTTCACGTTAAAATTGTTCAAAAACTGTCCAAACTTGACGATCACTGGGTTGTCTATTGTCCTCTGCTGTAGACAAACGAAGTTATTGGGATTCTTTCGGAAGGATCTGTCCTTATTTCCTATGGAAGCCCAAAGGTTCCAAGAATTATAATTGTTTTTGTTGGTGCGATTGAATTCCTGAAACTGTTGTTATGTACCACAAAGCGGGCTAATCAACACAAAAAATTGTTCGTGTACATCACTCAGTCATAAGTCCCACGCCATTGTATACAGGCTGAACTCTATTACTATGACCGTCTTCCCAAATCACTAGTAGAGAAACCTCCACAAGTTGACAGATCGGTACCGGTTTTCAGATGTTAACTTGTCGTCAACCCAAGATTCAGGACACACAGCATTGTAATGAGCTCCTGAGGAACATAGAGGACTAGATATAATCTTAGATTAATGATGCATTCCAGTATGTCTGGTCTGACGATAATTTTTTCCCCAATGAAGTCCCGGGACAACTAATCTCCAACAGTTGACACCGAGAGGTCCTGGAGTTCTGTTAGAATCACCAAAGACTGGAAAGATAAAATATAGTATCTGTGAGCAATTTTTATTTACTTATTGATTTTTCTTTTTTTTGTTAAATAGTCCCCAGGACAAATAAAGCAGCACGAGCCACTCCAACCTGGATTATAAATCTCACACCAAAGGAATGTAAAAAAAAAAACAGTCTTGGCCATGTAACGCCTGTGGTGGAAGAAGTCCGCCGGTCGGTCCGTTTGCACTTCCCGATGGGGACGATGGCCACAAAGTCTTAGGGCCACAACGTGGTAAATATTTTGTTAGTATTGTATAGGCACATAGATAGGCACCAGCAAGAACCAAGGCTTAAGAATTTTGTGGGAGAACAAATATTTAATAAAGAATAACTAGAAGAAATACAATCAGCGAGTGAAGGGCGGGGGATGTACAGAATGATTTAGAATTTTATGATAACCTTTAAGATAATATCATCACTGGGATGTTGCTCATAAAACTCGTGTATGGTTTGCTTATTCGGCTGTCTCTCACTTATCTATATTCAATGTTTTCCTCCGGGGTGGGGTGAGTTGAGGCTCCGCTGTGCTCGTAGCCAGTTGCTGGTGCCCTGCGGGTAGGCAGGCACTAGTGTGATGAATATGAGGATGCCATGCGGTGGGCTTACTCCCGCAGTAGATGCAGACCTGCCTTCAGCTCTGGTCGAGGGTGATGAGTGACTCACCCTAAACGAGAATGTGTGGAGAGCTGCTAGGGTCTACCTTCAGGCAACCAAAACACGCCAGCCCTGATGTAGGAGGCTATGAGATGAGATGTGAGAGGAGCCTGAATTATTAAACCATACAGGCTGGTTGGCGAGGGGCGCGTCCTTGATAGGAGCGTCCCCCTCAGGCTAAGATACTTGCTAATCAGCATTTCACTAGGTCTAATAATAATTGTACTACAAATAATATAGTAATAATAATACGAATACACCTGTAAATGTACAAGGCAGGGGCATAAATGAGGAGGGAAACATGGGGACCATATTACAGGGTTGTAGCCCCTGTGACCTTATTGACCCACAGGTAAACAAGTCCACGGTCGCTCGTGACCAGAGGACCGTGACAGTCTAGTATTTCAAACAGGTTTCCTATACTCTGCCAAAATAATGAGATTAAAATTCCCAAGAGCTTTATTACGTAATTTGGGAACCTTGTTTAAAAGGATCGCAAGATTTACATCAACATCTGAGACACAATTAGCATCTAACAGACTTTGAACAGTATTTTACACCTTAGAAAACAACGGACAATATAGAAACAAATGTTTCTTATCCACATCCACTGACATGGTACATAGTTTACATTTACAACATATTTCTACAATATTGACCTTCTTGCACTTAGTAGATGTCATGCCAAAAATGAGCCTTTAGGTTATTTCTCTAGCCTTGGACGCAATGTGCTTATAATAAAGGTTTATAAAGGAATCCCTAAACTCTGTTATACCTCTTTCCTTTCCCCGTTTGATTCTGAGACCCAAGTTCTCTTTTAGTGTGCACTTCAGGGCCGTGTAAATTTCCTTGATCTTATTATGTATTAAGAGTTCATTATTCAAAAGAGTTCGTGAAACTGACCTATAAAATAGGTGAACAAGTGCACCAAAATAATGTGGGTATCATTCCGAATTGTAAGTAGTCGCCCCAATCTGATTCCATAATAATACACTGCTAATGGGAACTTTATAGGATTTCTAACTATCTGTCCCACGAACGGAAGTCTTAATGCCTTGATCTTAACTCGAATATCTTGTAAATTAATTCCCCCGTATTTTTATATTGGATCAAAGTGTTATGCTTGATACATTTAATTGTGTTTCTAAAAATGAAGCTTCTAATTATTGTGTTCATTTTGAATATGAAATTAATAGGATATCCTATGATACTCGCCATATGCAATGACCATATTATTAATCAAAATCTCCATCCCAAAAATGGTAGACGAGTTATGCTTATACATTTTAATAAAGTTACAGGTTTTATTATAAATACTGTCCCACTGGTCTTTGATATAATATAGTGCCTTAGTATTCCAAACTATGACACAGATCTTGACTCTGTCCACTACTGTCAAGTTGAGTGAGGAGGTATATTTAAACTTTCACTTACCCAGCACCATAATGGAGGACTTTCCTATGTTAAGTTTTGACCCGCGAGCCAGTCCAAAAGATTTAAACTTGTCGCTTGATGGGAGAAACCTTGTATCATCAGCGTAAGCTTTAAATTTAACAACAGGTATTGGGCCAGATGAAAAACGGCCAACTCCTCTACCACCGAAGCAAAAGTCACCTTAACCTGCGCTATCTGTGGACGGGAGTGTCTCTCCAAAATAGGGCTCCACAGCCACAAGAGGAAGTGTGCTCTGAGATGAACCATAGTCGTTCTACGACTGATGGAGGCCAATGATTTGGCCAGGAATATTGCTACCTACAAATGAACTGTCTACTCTAATAGATTCCAGAAGAGGTTCCAAACAGAGCGTGTAAAGAAATGTTGACAACGGACACCCCTGGCGTACTGACATTTTCAATGAAAACCTCGAACTAAGGGAGTGATTTATTAACAATTTACTTGTTACTCCCGAGTAACATAGCCTAAAATCTCCAGTAAATAAGAACCAATTCTACTTTTGTCCAACACCTGGAACAGAAAAGTCAACTCGATCAAAACCATGTAATCTTCTGTTTTATTTGGATGGACTTTACAATAAAAAAAATTAATTGTATGTGCAATGTGGATAAAAAAATTTAAGTTTATTTTCGAGTTGCTTATTTTTGCATAACTTACTTAAATTTATTACATTATTTTAGCCTTCTGTGTTACTTTTAAGTAACTAGGACGATAAGCTGTTTAATTTAATTTCTGGTTAATCAATGTCATTTTTTTTAAACATGAATTCAGGCAGTGGTTCCCAAACTGTGTTCCGCGGGACACTAGGGTTCCGCAACGCTTGAATAGGTATTCCATGAACAATCGGAACAATGAACTAGTAGGCCTACCCATGAATTAGTTCTAAGCATAGACTTACGGTACTAAGTGTATGAAGAAAAAAAAATAGATTTGATGAACTCTTCTATGTCAAGAAAATAGACAGCACAAATGGTATCTTTATGAACTTTGAACTGACTTTGATTAAGATTCTATGCTGAAACCAAGATACAAAGATTCAATGATTTCCGGGTCAAGTTCGTCGGAAGTAAACTTTTAATATTTCCAAAAAAAAAAAAAAAAAAGCCAGTGTTATTTTACAACGTATTTCTGAGAAATCTGACTTTCGTTCAAAGACCGCATCACAAACCAAGAGATCAGAGACAAAGTTACTGCAGCTATTGGACCCCACGAGGACCTGCTAACTATTGTAAAGAAACGCAAGCTAAAAATGTATGGTCATATTACAAGGTCTTCGGGGCTCGCAAAGACTATCCTTCGGGGAACAGTACCAAGTGTGAGTGTGTGTGTGTGTGTACAAAGTAGAATGTAAGAATAGTGTGTGTGTGTGTGTGTGTACCAAGTAGAATGTAAGAATAGTGTGTGTGTGTACAAAGTAGAATGTAAGAATATTGTGTGTGTGTGTGTGTACAAAGTAGAATGTAAGAATAGTGTGTGTGTGTGTGTGTACCAAGTAGAATGTAAGAATAGTGTGTGTGTGTACAAAGTAGAATGTAAGAATAGTGTGTGTGTGTGTGTGTGTATACAAAGTAAAATGTAAGAATAGTGTGTGTGTGTGTGTGTGTACAAAGTAGAATGTAAGAATAGTGTGTGTGTGTGTTTACAAAATAGAATGTAAGAACAGTGTGTGTGTGTGTGTATACAAAGTAGAATGTAAGAACAGTGTATGTGTGTGTGTGTGTGTGTATGTGTACAAAGTAGAATGTAAGAACAGTGTGTGTGTGTGTGTGTGTATACAAAGTAGAATGTAAGAACAGTGTATGTGTGTGTGTGTGTGTTTACAAAATAGAATGTAATAACAGTGTATGTGTGTGTGTATATAAAGTAGAATGTAAAAAAAGAGTAAAGTGACCAATCCACTTTCTTCCACTTCCCATGGTACTTCTGACCTGTGACAAATATTTCTATCTGTAGAAGGAAAAAAAAAGAGTTTATTCAACTTTTAAATTTCTTTTTATTCTCAATATTGTATCGGAGGGAGAGATGAGAGAGAGAGAGAAACAAATCCGGACCTGTCTTAAACTGGCACAGAAATACAAAGGCCAATGTCAAGTCAAGATTTAGATACCAATATGTTCAAGCGACCTTGCAAGATTCATTTGGACCAGTGGTTCCCAAGCTATTCCGGCATAGGGGCCAGATGTCTCTCTATATAATGAGCTACTTGTCGCGTCTCGGTTGAAATCCTCGATTCTTACGAAGAGGATTCTTTGCGTTTTTACTCTGTGCAGTGGGTCAATGTTTCAAGAGGTCGAAATTCGCAGCATTACGGGATAGACGTGGCCCGCGGACCGTAGTTCGAGCACCACCGATACCGAAGATAAAAAAAAAAAAAAAGAGAGCTCAACCCATCGCTTTGAAAAAAAAAATGCATGACCGGAAGCTCTAGTCACGTTATTGAAAGTACTGTCAAGGTCACTTATGGAGCTAATTCTGCATTGGCATGGACAGCGCAGGCTTGGCGCCAAAAATAAATAGAAATTAGATCAACAAAAGTTTCAAGTTCGTCTTTGTTTTTCCCCGAACAAAAAAAAACACAAAATAACGAACAAACCGTAAAACCTGTTAGATCTGGTTTATTAATATTTTATGTTCTGAAATTAAAAACACTTTTACATATTTAAAAAAAAATGCAAATCAAGATACCAATTAGAGATAACTCTTGTTGGCACAAACGTAGTAGAGCTTAGAGTAGTTAATGATTGTGTCCCTTGCTCCTAGACCAATAGGATTTAGTCTATCTAGAATGAGATGGTTCTATGTATTTGTATCCTGCTCGTGAAAACACTAATACAGATAATTATTGGGTGAGAATATCTCTAATGTTTATCTTCCTGGACATTGTGTTATTTCAGTGGGCTTATATAAGTGGGCTTGTCTTATGTGCTTGAAATAGTGGGTTTGTATTATGGGCTTGAATCAGTTTGTATCTATCAGTTGCTTGTTTTAGTGGGCTTGGATCAGTGAGGTTGTATCAGAGGTCTTGTATCAGTTGCTTGTTCTAATGGGCTTGGATCAGTGAGGTTGTATCAGAGGTCTTGTATCAGTTGCTTGTTCTAATGGGCTTGGATGAGTGAGGTTGTATCAGAGAGCTGTATCAGTTGCTTGTTCTAATGGGCTTGGATCAGTGAGGTTGTATCAGAGAGCTGTACCAGTTGCTTGTTCCGACGGGCTTGGATCCGTGAGATTGTATCAGTTGCTTGTTCTAACGGGCTTGGATCAGCGAGGTTGTATCAGAGAGCTGTATCAGTTGCTTGTTCCGACAGGCTTGGATCAGTGAGGTTGTATCAGTTGCCTGCTTCAGTAGACTTAAAACATGGGCTTGGATCAGTGGGCTTGTATCATGGGCTTGAGCCAGCTGGCTTTTATCAGTGGCCTAGAGAAGATCAATATTTGATCAGAACATGAAGAACTTTGCGTAATGCTGGATACATCATACCATTTTTTGGGGCGTCTGCCATAACCACAGATGAGCTTAACATCACCTGCCCTGTGGACCAATGTATCTCAAAGGGGAACTTTACTTTCTTTCATTAAATGGATGGGGGCGGGGGGAGAGTACAATGGGGGCTCTTGGGTAAAAAGATAACAGGGCTATACTTATACTTTTTACAAGGCTTATATCAACTCACTCTGGCATAGATTTTTAAACACGTTATTTATCCAATTTCCAAGCACGGATCTAGTTGAAACTCTAGGCAATAAATGTGGAGTTCTTCCCCATAGTATTTAAAAAAAATTATTTTGCCTTTTTTAAGTGCTCGTTCTGTGTATCTTAAAGTTACAAAAGATAGGACTCTCAGATACTTATAACGTAAGTAACAATGTAACGTGGGGTATGATCTTAGCAAATGTAAACATGGGTCAAAGGTGATAGAGTGGCTTGGGAGATTACTAAAGGTCAACCAAAAACACTGATCAGGAATCGTTGGGGTAACTGGACCATTGTCACAATTAGTTTGGTCAAAACAAATCCCAAAGTATTTCAACTTGGTGAACTGTTTGTAGTTACATTATCTGTAACAGAGTTAAGAAAAGACAATATTTTATTCCAAGATAATAATGGCAATGGCTTCGATTCCGAAGATTAAGGATGCGTGCAGTCATTCAGAAGACTATGCAGACCCTGTTGTGAGCTGCATTTTTTTTTTTTTTGGTATTATTTTCCCGCATCTCGTGTAGACAAAGCCGTTGTCCGCTGGCGGTCTATGTGAGTTCTCTTTTCATCTTCTGCGCCCGTCTTCTTGGAGTCTCACATGTTTGTCCCGCTGCCTTGGTAAGAGCTCTCTTACTGTCTCTCTCAGAGACTATCTGCTGCCACCTACTGTCCTCTACGCCAGTGAGGGCGAAATGGCGCCTGAGTTGATCTTTATTAGCGCGTCCTCCTTTAATCTCGCCAAAGATTCTCTCATATTAAATGGAAATTGAAGCCTTTAGTGCTGAAGCACTATGACACGTGACAACTTTCTAGAACTGCATGTCACAAAAACTAAAGAACTTAAAATAGATTTTAGAAAGAAAAAACAAACTATACGTGAACTGCAAATAAACACTACATCTATAGAACAAGTAAAGGCATATAAATATCTAGGCGTTATCATTAATAACAAACTTTCATGGGAAGACCACCTTGGACCTCTGACAAAGAAAACAGCCCAGCGACTATTTTTTCTTTACAAACTCAATAGCTTTAAACTAAACAAGAAGATCCTTGAGACATTTTACGGAGCGACTATACAAAATCTGCTAGCGTACGGAATAACTTGTTGACAAGGTAACACTTCATCTAAACTGTTGCGCCGTCTAGAAACCATCATAAAAAGGGCATCAAAAATTACACTCACGACATTACCACATTTAAAGGAGCTTTTTGAACAAAAGTGCCTAAGGCAAATCGAAAAAATCTAGGAAGACAACGGCCACCCGTTCCATCAGAACTACGTCAGGTCGTCGCGAAGTGGGCGACTGCTGTCAGTCAAAACAAGAACAGAGCGATACAAAAACTCGTTCGTACCTCACTCGGTCAGACTCTATCACAGCCACTCATTGATCAGGGAACATGAAATGCACCAAGATACCTGTGTGTAGTCGCTGAATGAACTCTTTATGTTGTGTCTGTTGTATTTATGTGTATTTTTCTGTTGTGTTGTCTTTATATGAGAAAAGAGTCCTTGAAATCACAACAAATTTCCTTAAGGATCAATAAAGCAATCTTAGTCTTTGTCTTAGTCTTAGTCTTAGTCTTAGTCATAGAGCAGCTCTAAGGTACCAAGGTTATTGGGAGCAGATGGTAGAGAATATAAGTCGAATTATAGACAAGTCCCAAGTCGAAGTCACGTGGTGAGGCTCGACCAGATAACAAGTCACTGAAATGCCCTTTTTTTTATGAGAGCTGTACAGTGAAAGTGTTAGTTAGACTGGCACTTGGTCACTGCTGGACAATGGTACCATGTCGGGGTCAGTGGTTCGAATCCTCCTCCGGACTTCGCCATATATTTTTCTTTTTTTTTCACTCAATAGATTTGGTACCTAAGCACTGCTATTATGATGTTTTATGTAATATTTATTTATACTTTCTAAGTAGAATGCGTTATTTAAAGAATTATTAATATCGAAATTAAATTTTAATGAATTGTTTTATTGGTGTTAACCCTTTTTTTTTTTTTTACAAATCTTATATCTATCTGTCTGTCTGTATTCTATATTTCTGAGCAGACGACAAGCTTAACGTAGTTGGCAATGTTTCATGTCCGTTAGGTCATGCTGTGACATTTATATAATGTCCGTTACGTCATGCTGTGACATTTATATAATGTCCGTTGGGTCATGCTGTGACATTTATATAATGTCCGTTAGGTCATGCTGTGACATTTATTATAATGTCCGTTGGTTCATGCTGTGAAATTTATATAATGTCCGTTGGGTCATGCTGTGACATTTATTATAATGTCCGTTGGTTCATGCTGTGAAATTTATATAATGTCCGTTGGGTCATGCTGTGACATTTATATAATGTCCGTTAGGTCATGCTGTGACATTTATATAATGTCCGTTGGGTCATGCTGTGACATTTATATAATGTCCGTTGGGTCATGCTGTGACATTTATATATTTGCAAATTACTTCATCCGGTTTGTTATAAGACAACATAAACTCTAATCAAGAGTTCACCATTACTTGCATCTAGGAAATATTCGGACCAGAGTATCTGAACTATCAATGTCTATCCTGCCTGCCTTAATCTATGAGAATAGATACTAGATCTAGATCTTTATGTAATGCCGAATTTAAATTTTATAAAATTGAATATAATTTCTTACAAAAATATCACGGGAGAGTTTAGGAGTGACCGTCGCTTCAGCCCCGAGGTGGTCCATAAATTAAATTGTTAAATGAAAATAACGTATTTTGCGTCAGATAGAATAATGCTGAAAGTTGCAAGTTAAGCCTTCAATATCAAATCACGTCATCTTGTCTATTATCAAGAGATATCTATTAGTCAGGGCCGGCCTTAGGCCACTGCAACCTATGCGGTCGCAGTGGGCCCCGCACTAATTCTTGATGTAAATTATTAAATTGAACCATTATAACTTAGATATAATAACATAATGCCCCATCTCAAGACGTAACCAAAGCCAGTGACTCATGTGGCTTCATTTCTATCACAAGAGCTCATTTCTGCTCTAATACAAAAATAACAAGCAAGATTTAAACAACAAACTGTAAAATAACATATAAAAAGACCCACAAAAACACAAAAACAAAGCTTATATTACAACTTTCTAATAATTTACTTGTCTAGGGCAGGGGTCGGCAACCTTTTGAGTCGGAAGAGCCAAAAATTAGAATTTACAAATTTTAAAGTTTTTAAAGAGCCACAACATTTTTTCTTGCCAACAATAAATAGTACTCACACACTCTTTTTAAACGTGTTATTCCTATATATATATATATATATATATATATATATATATATATATATATATATATATATATATATATATATATATATATATATATATATATATATATATATATATATATATATATATATAGTGTTTTTCACTATAAATTAGATAATATATATGGCGTTATTAGATAATTATCTTTAATTCGGTAACAACCAAAGCTATTAAACATTTAGGCCTACTTACACTACTAACTTGTACTTCACTAACAAACAATTGAGCAAACAAAGTCAGTTGGAGCGATGCCTTTGCATAGTTTTAGAAAGTTTGGATACATTTGGCTCATAACTTATTTTTAGTTTCAAACACGACTCTCAATTTTCATTTGTAAGCTGGCGTCTTACTTTACTTTTCATTATATTTATAGAAGAGAACGTTTTTTTGCACGAATATGTCGATCCAAAGATGTAGCAATCTGGAAGACTATTCAACTCATCAACTCGCGGCATTTCTTTGAAAGCTGTTCACTTTTGTTGCGTTACGTACACACATTTCTGGACCTCCAACACTTTCAACTTGATTTCAACTCTGTAAATTTTCTACCCAACAAAACCTATCTTTTTAAATCGAGCAATTGCACTTCTAGAGATCAAGTATCATTTTCAAATGGATCAATGTGGATTTCGTTACTATTTGTGTTGAAATGGTGTACCAGGAATGCTAGAATAGTTTTGTTGGTTTTGAACTGCTTAAATTTATCAAGAAATTCATCTTAGATTTTTTGTATAACTGTGCTGAAGTAATTCGTGTCAAAAGTTGCTCTGATTTTATCGCGATACTGCTTTAGACATTGAAAATGAAGTTATTTGCCGCTCTGAATATCTTCTGCAAAAAAAAAAATGTTTTCTTCAAAACAAAACAATTCGGCTGGGTTTTACTTTCCTTGCAGCTTTAGATTCAGCTCATTTAATTTCGATGTTATATCCAACATAAAGAAAAATGCTTGCAACCATTGTCGTCTCTAATTCAGGTTAATTAATGCCTTTATCATTTAGGAATGTATTTATTTCATTCAAGCACACAAAAAAAACTTTCAACCTTTGGAAAGTCATCGCACTTTGTTGGCAATAAGGAGGTCGGAATACTGAGTCTCCATTTCCTTTAAGAAGTCTTTAAACTGACAACGGTAGAGTGCTTTTGACAACATGCTGTTAACAATCTTAATTACCAAATTTATGACCTCAACTATTTCGGCCGGAAATGTTTGGGCACAAAGCGCTTCTTGGTGTATTTTGCAGTAAAACGTAAGAATTTCGAGGTTTATTTTGTCGTTGTTGCCCTTTTATTTTTTTCTGTCATACATCTGGCTCCATCAGGTGTTATTGAAACGATTTTAATAAAAAGCGATCTTAATGTCTTCAAGGTATTTTTGGACGGCATGCGCTATATCTTCTCTTCTTGTTTGTCACGACAGTGGTAGCAATCCTAGAGTTTCTTCTTTTGGACCTTTGGGAAGACATATAGCTGACAAAATGGAAATCTTGTGCCGTGTCTTTATGTCGCAAGACTCATCTATATCAAGTGATAAGACATAAGAAAACTGGATATCTTCGCCTACAAATATGTTACATTTGAAGACAATTAAGCTATATTATCTTGTTCTGTTTAAGCGAATAATTGCAAATCTTTGATTTTTTTTTTTTTAATTTCTGGTTTGTTTTTGAAATCATGAATCAGTTCTTCAGATGCAGGTATGAAGCAGTTTTTCTATAAATGGTTTGCCTTATTCCGCAAATTTCTAGTGGTACTGCAAGTGTGCCTTACTTGTAGATTGCTTCTAACCTGGAGAAGATAATCGCTTCTAACTCATTGACTTGAAACAACAAACTATTCGTAACAGCCAAAGCACGTGGTGAAGATGTTAATTCGTCTTGCGTCGAAAGCGATTTAAAACCTACATAGAAACATCCGACGACGGCCGAGAGCTTCCAACGACTGACAACAGTGACGAAGCATGTCATAGGGGAGGGGTGGGGTGAAAAAAGAGTACAAGTTGCTGAGAAATAGAATCGGTGGCTAATTCTCGTTAAAATATTCAGAACTATTTGAAAAAATGTTTCGATAAAATAAATAATATTTGCGTTTGGAACTAAAGAGCCGCAGCTTCACACCCAAAGAGCCGCATGTGGCTCGCGAGCCGCAGGTTGCCGACCCCGGGTCTAGGGTGTATACTAGTGTCTTACTACTCCTCTAGGTGTCTCTCGGGTTCAGCTGTAAATATAAAAACGCAATAACTTGGTCATAACCACCACAACACTGTAGTATTTCTCATTGCAAATCTCACATATTGGCCTCTGTCCTTGTCTTAAAGCGAACACACTTCCGGTCATTCGTGCATACATTCTGAAACATATAAGTGGAAATAGATTATACACACATACAACCATTCATCCGTGACAGCTCATCTTAAAGGGAAAAACCGCAAAATCATTTTAATATCTCAATTCTGATGATTGTACAGATGCTGGGAAGACCCGTTGGAGTAAGTTTCTAAAGTAGCACACTCTTTGTTTACAGTGTGGAAAGGGATGGTAAGCAAGAAAGCTATGAACAACGAAAAACTATTGGCTTCAAAGGAAAGACAATCATGGCAAACGAAAAATGGCTTTCTCCTTCACTACTAAAGCGAATGCCACCCCTGCAATATATGTGGACAAAAATACGGCCCCAACAGTCACATAAAAATGTATTTTACGAGATGAGCCGCTGTCGTTCCAGCCAACACACAGATACAAGAAATAATGAAATAATTGTGCTAAGGATTTCAGAGAACAAAGATATACAATGCACTCATATTAGACAGAAGTAATATGTTAATAAACGCTTTGTAAAAAATATTTATAAAACAAAACATTCGTATTATTATTATTATAAACATTCGAAACTTAATTTTAATTTGTTTACACCATTATCTTTGAAGAAAAAAAACTTTGTATGCGCGCGTGTGTGTGAGAGACCATACATCCTCTGTCGTCACGATCAGATCTGGAGATAGTCAATGTTGACCTATGGCATGACCTGATCACGCACTCCCCTGGCCTGAAAGCTGGAACCCAACACTATATAAGTGTTCACCTGAACAGACTCTGGCAAGCGCAGGACAGAGTTTGAGTGACCACAAAGACAGCAACACAAGAAAGTCATAGATTGGAACTGTTTAATTCAGATCCGTTATTTCGTACAGACATCGCCTGCATACAATGAAGGGCCAGGCTATTGCATTGCTGTTGGTTATAGGTAATTATCTTTTTTTACAATTCCTCTATTCAAGTCATAACTTCGTGGAGGGCGGAGGAACCTGGACGCTGGTCTTAAAAAAAAAAACGGCTCCAGCGATTTTTCTAGAAATTTAACGGTTGATGTATATCGCTAAAAAAAAAAATTAGTAGCTCGTTGGCCACATGGGGAAAACTCGTTCAACTGTTATCATTTTTATAGTTTAAAAAAAAAATGAAATATATTTAAATTTAGCTAGATATCTTGATCTAGGATTCTAGGTCTTGATCGGTTTTGAAAGGACAATGGCATTCTTGAAAGTACTATCGCTTTCGGAAATTTCCGAATGGAAGGATTTATTGATTCAAGAATTTAATCCACTAATGTTCAGAAAATTGTGCGCATCGTCTGCTAAGTCTAGATCTAAAGGCCTATCATTGGAATATTATAAAGTGTACTAGATCTCTACATTCGCGAAAACAGGGGGAAGGGGGGGGGGGCGGATTAAAAAATGTTCCATTGTATTTTAAACAAACATTCACTAGTGATTTAGAGATAAAACACTCGTTAATATAGGAGGTATTTGTCTTTTTTAAGAAGGTATTGTCAAAGCATCTCTTGTTTACTTAAAATATTTAAAAGTTTCACTTGTCGTTTGGACTAGGAAGAAGGTGTGAGTAAAAAGTAGGAATTAAAAAAATTCCGAGTCAGTTTCTTTAATGGAACAAATATACAAAGAAATATGAGACAAAGAAATTGAAGAAATACTATCTTCCATAATTTCCACATCTTTTAATGCCACCTAATAGATACAATACATTTTTGAATTATCTCTGTATTTCTTCGCTTTTTTATACATTAATTATCTAGATTTATGTAAGTTGTTTTTATTGAATAAAGCAGGATTAACATTATTTTCTAATTTGTTTTTATTTTGTTTAGCGACCCAACACAGCAATGTATTTCTTTATTTGTATAATAACTTATTAGAAATCTACTGTTTGGAGACATTCAAATATGAAACGGATTAAATACCTCTAAAAATTAGCGTTATGTTTCTATTTTAATATATATTTATATAGAATTACGGTCAGAAATAATGTGAATTTTTTTTTCTTCTTTACAGTGAGCGTCTCATATGGACGTGTCATTAAACGTCAGCTGTTAAGAGAAAATAACAGACCACAAGATGGCGACAGACCAGATTTTCTTCTTGGAGAGAGGCCAGATGGTGAGAGACCAGATGGTGACAGAGAACGCAAAGAAAATGGAAGACCACCAGTTGGCGACAGACCAGATTTTCTTCTTGGAGAGAGGCCAGATGGTGAGAGACCAGATGGTGAGAGACCAGATGGTGATAGAGAACGCAAAGAAAATGGAAGACCACCAGTAGGCGACAGACCAGATTTTCTTCTTGGAGAGAGGCCAGATGGTGAGAGACCAGATGGTGATAGAGAACGCAAAGAAAATGGAAGACCACCAGTTGGCGACAGACCAGACTTTCTTCTTGGAGAGAGGCCAGATGGTGAGAGACCAGATGGTGATAGAGAACGCAAAGAAAATGGAAGACCACCAGTTGGCGACAGACCAGACTTTCTTCTTGGAGAGAGGCCAGATGGTGAGAGACCAGATGGTGATAGAGAACGCAAAGAAAATGGAAGACCACCAGTAGGCGACAGACCAGATTTTCTTCTTGGAGAGAGGCCAGATGGTGAGAGACCAGATGGTGATAGAGAACGCAAAGAAAATGGAAGACCACCAGTAGGCGACGGACCAGATTTTCTTCTTGGAGAGAGGCCAGATGGTGAGAAACCAGATGGTGATAGAGAACGCAAAGAAAATGGAAGACCACCAGTAGGCGACAGACCAGATTTTCTTCTTGGAGAGAGGCCAGATGGTGAGAGACCAGATGGTGATAGAGAACGCAAAGAAAATGGAAGACCACCAGTAGGCGACAGACCAGAGTTTCTTCTTGGAGAGAGGCCAGATGGTGAGAGACCAGATGGTGATAGAGAACGCAAAGAAAATGGAAGACCACCAGTAGGCGACAGACCAGAGTTTCTTCTTGGAGAGAGGCCAGATGGTGAGAGACCAGATGGTGATAGAGAACGCAAAGAAAATGGAAGACCACCAGTAGGCGACAGACCAGATTTTCTTCTTGGAGAGAGGCCAGATGGTGAGAGACCAGATGGTGATAGAGAACGCAAAGAAAATGGAAGACCACCAGTAGGCGACAGACCAGAGTTTCTTCTTGGAGAGAGGCCAGATGGTGAGAGACCAGATGGTGATAGAGAACGCAAAGAAAATGGAAGACCACCAGTAGGCGACAGACCAGATTTTCTTCTTGGAGAGAGGCCAGATGGTGAGAGACCAGATGGTGACAGGGAACGCAAAGAAAATGGAAGACCACCAGTAGGCGACAGACCAGAGTTTCTTCTTGGAGAGAGGCCAGATGGTGAGAGACCAGATGGTGATAGAGAACGCAAAGAAAATGGAAGACCACCAGTTGGCGACAGACCAGATTTTCTTCTTGGAGAGAGGCCAGATGGTGAGAGACCAGATGGTGAGAGACCAGATGGTGATAGAGAACGCAAAGAAAATGGAAGACCACCAGTAGGCGACAGACCAGATTTTCTTCTTGGAGAGAGGCCAGATGGTGAGAGACCAGATGGTGATAGAGAACGCAAAGAAAATGGAAGACCACCAGTTGGCGACAGACCAGACTTTCTTCTTGGAGAGAGGCCAGATGGTGAGAGACCAGATGGTGATAGAGAACGCAAAGAAAATGGAAGACCACCAGTTGGCGACAGACCAGACTTTCTTCTTGGAGAGAGGCCAGATGGTGAGAGACCAGATGGTGATAGAGAACGCAAAGAAAATGGAAGACCACCAGTAGGCGACAGACCAGATTTTCTTCTTGGAGAGAGGCCAGATGGTGAGAGACCAGATGGTGATAGAGAACGCAAAGAAAATGGAAGACCACCAGTAGGCGACAGACCAGATTTTCTTCTTGGAGAGAGGCCAGATGGTGAGAAACCAGATGGTGATAGAGAACGCAAAGAAAATGGAAGACCACCAGTAGGCGACAGACCAGATTTTCTTCTTGGAGAGAGGCCAGATGGTGAGAGACCAGATGGTGATAGAGAACGCAAAGAAAATGGAAGACCACCAGTAGGCGACAGACCAGAGTTTCTTCTTGGAGAGAGGCCAGATGGTGAGAGACCAGATGGTGATAGAGAACGCAAAGAAAATGGAAGACCACCAGTAGGCGACAGACCAGAGTTTCTTCTTGGAGAGAGGCCAGATGGTGAGAGACCAGATGGTGATAGAGAACGCAAAGAAAATGGAAGACCACCAGTAGGCGACAGACCAGATTTTCTTCTTGGAGAGAGGCCAGATGGTGAGAGACCAGATGGTGACAGGGAACGCAAAGAAAATGGAAGACCACCAGTAGGCGACAGACCAGATTTTCTTCTTGGAGAGAGGCCAGATGGTGAGAGACCAGATGGTGACAGGGAACGCAAAGAAAATGGAAGACCACCAGTAGGCGACAGACCAGATTTTCTTCTTGGAGAGAGGCCAGATGGTGAGAGACCAGATGGTGATAGAGAACGCAAAGAAAATGGAAGACCACCAGTTGGTGACAGACCAGATTTTCTTCTTGGAGAGAGGCCAGATGGTGAGAGACCAGATGGTGACAGGGAACGCAAAGAAAATGGAAGACCACCAGTAGGCGACAGACCAGATTTTCTTCTTGGAGAGAGGCCAGATGGTGAGAGACCAGATGGTGACAGGGAACGCAAAGAAAATGGAAGACCACCAGTAGGCGACAGACCAGATTTTCTTCTTGGAGAGAGGCCAGATGGTGAGAGACCAGATGGTGACAGGGAACGCAAAGAAAATGGAAGACCACCAGTTGGCGACAGACCAGAGTTTCTTCTTGGAGAGAGGCCAGATGGTGAGAGACCAGATGGTGATAGAGAACGCAAAGAAAATGGAAGACCACCAGTAGGCGACAGACCAGATTTTCTTCTTGGAGAGAGGCCAGATGGTGAGAGACCAGATGGTGACAGGGAACGCAAAGAAAATGGAAGACCACCAGTAGGCGACAGACCAGATTTTCTTCTTGGAGAGAGGCCAGATGGTGAGAGACCAGATGGTGACAGGGAACGCAAAGAAAATGGAAGACCACCAGTAGGCGACAGACCAGATTTTCTTCTTGGAGAGAGGCCAGATGGTGAGAGACCAGATGGTGATAGAGAACGCAAAGAAAATGGAAGACCACCAGTTGGTGACAGACCAGATTTTCTTCTTGGAGAGAGGCCAGATGGTGAGAGACCAGATGGTGACAGGGAACGCAAAGAAAATGGAAGACCACCAGTAGGCGACAGACCAGATTTTCTTCTTGGAGAGAGGCCAGATGGTGAGAGACCAGATGGTGACAGGGAACGCAAAGAAAATGGAAGACCACCAGTAGGCGACAGACCAGATTTTCTTCTTGGAGAGAGGCCAGATGGTGAGAGACCAGATGGTGACAGGGAACGCAAAGAAAATGGAAGACCACCAGTTGGCGACAGACCAGATTTTCTTCTTGGAGAGAGGCCAGATGGTGAAAGACCAGATGGTAATAGAGAACGCGCAGACAACGGCAGGCCACTATTTGATTTGGAATCTCTAATTAATCCCAAACGTAGATAGGCGAGTCTCTGTTGTTTTATTTATTGGTAACGAATGTTGATGTAAATAGCCTTGAACTGACGAATTATTTTTTAAGCAAATAAAAATTCAAAAAAAAAAACGAGTCCTTTTTTTTAAATACGATATTCGTTTAAAAAAAAAAATACAATTATCCTCACCTGCCTCTTGACTTTTGTCATGGGATACTTGGACATTTCGCCTTCAAAAATGCCCCCAAATTTCCTAGTCAGCAGCTGTTCTTAGCAGGATAACAAGAGAGAAGACTCTCCATTGTTTTATTTAGTCCAGCCCACGTTTCTTTGGACGCAAATATGACACTGTTTTAAAATAAAAAGTTTTGATAAGCAACTGACAGACACAAGTGTTGCGTGCGCTTGGTTGTGTGATTGTGGAATGTTGCAAATGCTTATTGAAAAAGGTAGAGGGAAAGAGAAGTTTGGAAATAGAGTAATATGAATAAATATGAACAACTCAAGAAAACATTAAGAAACTGGAACAGACACAAAATAGAGCAGTGAGATTCATAACAAACGAATATTCACATTTGACTAGAGTAACACCTTTAGTAAAATCACTAAATTTAGAAAGCCTTCAGGACAGAAGACTCAAAAGTAAAGTAGCAATTATACATAAAACACTGAACCATAATCTTCAAATACAAATACAAAATTTAATAAAATACTCTAAAAGACACAAAGATAAAGGCACATTCCTCGTCCCATATGCTAGGACAAATTTGTACAAATACTCCTTCTTCCCTAGTGCTATTAGAGCATGGAATGGGTTGCCTGAGCTAGCCAGGAAAACCAGTGACTTGGCAGAATTTAAGTCATTGGTTAATATGCATGACTAAATGCATGACGCGTAGGACGTAATCATCTTCTTTTTTGAAGTAACGTCTGCATTATATAAGATAAGATAATCCCAAGCCCATATCAAGGCTCTGTGGCTGAGCGGTAAAGCGCTTGGGCTTCTGAACCGGTTCGAATCCTGGTGAAGACGTATTTTTAATTTCGGGATCCTTGGGCGCCTCTGAGTCCACCCCCAGCTCTAGCGTACGTTGTGGAAGTATAGGCAGTTGGTCAATGTGCTGGCCACATGACACCCTCGTTAAATGTGGGCCACAGAAACATTATTTTTACATCATCTTCCCCATATATCTGAGGGGGGGGGGCCATACCTTTCTTTTACCCAGACCCTTACAAAAACAAAGCCGGTTATGTTTGTATCCCTTTGTTTTTTGTTTTTTGTTTGTTTGACATGTTTCGGATGTTCCTTCAGAGTTGAAGATAATTTACTTCCTAGTCCAAACCTCCCGCAGGACGACGGGGGATGGGAGCGGGCAGGGTTTGAACCCGGGACCATCGATAAATCTGAACGACAGTCCAGCGCGCAAACCGCACGACCAGGCAGCCATCCATTTTATCAAACAGTTTGGGAATTCACCTAATGAATCTTGGAAATCGCTCTTCTTTCTCAGAAAAGTGATGATGATAAGTTATCAAAGTTTAGAAATAATACAATCCAATTTCCCAGATTTTAAATGGGATATTAATCACACACACAAAAAAAATACTATGATAAATAACTTAGCTTATTTCCGCAATAGATCTAAATATTTCAAGCCTATTGATTTGAATCATCCTATTAGGGCCTACACACTTAGCAATTAAAAAGCAACCTAATGCTCATATTTCTTATAAAGATTTAGAGCATGCGTACATTTATTGATATATCATTAAACTTAACATAATGATTTTGAGGACAGGTAGGCCTATAAAAGGAGGCCCATCCTATGATGTACAATTTATGGGTCGGAGTGTATGAAAATGCCTGGGCGGATTTTGACACCCCGTCCGCCCCTGATAAATTATACTTATATAATTAAATAATTCAGTATCTCTAGGGCTTAGCCATTACTTGTAATAGACCCACTAAAACAACCTGAGCTTCAATAAACACAATGATTTTATTAGTCTCTATTTATGTTCTTTACTCCAGCCACTTGTTCTCTAAACTGACCTCCTTTTACACACAGTCCTGACACACTGCTGTTCACTCAACCATGTACACTCAAGGTCCACTGGTCATTTCATACAAAGGCGCACACACTGCACTACCAGCCACGCAAAACACATACACTTACTATCACTATTTTTAAAGGACTCCAGAAAAACTTTATCCTTCAGGAGATTACAAGTTTATTATTTATACTGGATACACTCATTAAAAGCAAACAAATGTCCATTATTTTTTATTTGATGATAACCACGGACTACTTATCTCTCTCTCACTCCCTCTCTCTCCCTCTGTCTCTCTCTCTCCCTCTGTCTCTCTCTCCCTCTGTCTCTCTCTCTCCCTCTGTCTCTCTATCTCCCTCTGTCTCTCTCTCCCTCTGTCTCTCTCTCTCCCTCTGTCTCTCTCTCTCCCTCTGTCTCTCTCCCTCTGTCTCTCCCTCTCCCTCTGTCTCTCTCTCCCTCTGTCTCTCTCTCCCTCTGTCTCTCTATCTCCCTCTGTCTCTCTCTCCCTCTGTCTCTCTCTCTCCCTCTGTCTCTCTCTCCCTCTGTCTCTCTCTCTCCCTCTGTCTCTCTCTCTCCCTCTGTCTCTCTCTCTCTCCCTCTGTCTCTCTCTCCCTCTGTCTCTCTCTCTCCCTCTGTCTCTCTCTCTCCCTCTGTCTCTTTATCTCCCTCTGTCTCTCTCTCCCTCTGTCTCTCTCTCCCTCTGTCTCTCTCTCCCTCTGTCTCTCTCTCCCTCTGTCTCTCTCTCCCTCTGTCTCTCTCTCTCCCTATGTCTCTCTCTCCCTCTGTCTCTCTCTCTCCCACTGTCTCTCTCTCCCTCTGTCTCTCTCTCCCTCTGTCTCTGTCTCTATCTCCCTCTGTCTCTCTCTCCCTCTGTCTCTCTCTCCCTCTGTCTCTCTCTCCCTCTGTCTCTCTCTCCCTCTGTCTCTCTCTCCCTCTGTCTCTCTCTCTCCCTCTGTCTCTCTCTCCCTCTGTCTCTCTCTCTCTCTCTCTGTCACTCTCTCTCTCTCTTTCATACAAGGAAAAACACCATCACGCGAAAACTGGTCACACAATCTTACCTGGGGATATAAACTAAGGGATATAACTCTTCCTTACCAAAATAGCAACAAAGGGATATAACTCTCCCCATAACTGCCCCTGACAGAAATGGATACAAGAAAGTTTACAGACTGAAAACAAAAACAACGCAAAAAAAAACAGATTTACTTCTACGGGGTTTGAACGGCTGTATAGAAAATATAATTAACAAACATATAAAGCAGCCCTTCTGGAAAAAGTAAAAACAAGAGAAAGAATCTTCATCAGTCTTACCATTATTTAGATGTATATCATGCTTATTATATGTTTTATAGGTTATTTTAAAAAAACACACTCCCAATATATCGTGGCGTCGCGCTGTAAAGGCTGGCGCACAGGTTGCTGAGGAAAGAGAACAGCGTTGGCAGAAGAAAAACGCCAGAGAAGAAAAGCAAGGCCAGTGACACTAGCTCCAGCTGGAATAAGCTGCCCAGTGTGCAGCCGAACATGGCGGGCTCACACAAGTCTCACCAGCCGCATGAGGAGGCACAAAACCCCAAAGTGCAAAGCCCTCAGCCCCCTGGATGACAAAGTGGTCTTCATCGAACGAATATATATATATATATATATATATATATATATATATATATATATGTGAACATTCAGATTTTACGTAACGGCTAAAGGAGGGAGGGGTATACAAATTTAATTTGTTAAATGGGAGGAGGGAGGGTCAGAATATTTGTTACGTAGCACACAAAAAAATATTTAAAAGAAATAACAAAAAAAATGTTCAAGCTATTTTTGTCATTTTAAGTATCATGTTTATATTAGTTATATGCTATCACAGGGCCTTCAGACTGCAGCATGTTTGTTTTAATGCGCTTTATATATTTAAATTATTATTATTAAAACAGATGGGGCTGCGTAGCCACGGGAAATACTGCATTCCTCACTAATCTTAAGACTCGAAGGCAAGCCTGATTATTATTATTCTTAAAACAGATACAGTGGTCCAACTTTCACTTACCACGGTGTTGTGAGTAGAATTCGGTGTGCGTGTGTCAAGAGAGAAAAAAAAGGAAGCTGCCCTATCAGCTAGTCCCTAGGACAGATGCATATACATGCACGAACTGTGGCAAACTCTGCCGCTCCAGAATTGGTTTGATCAGTCACTCCAGATTCTGCACCGTCCCAAGACGAAACCAAAGCCAGTGACTCATCTGGGCGCAGTTACACCAGATTCTGCACCGTCCCAAGACGAAACCAAAGCCAGTGGGCGCACAGATTGTCTTCTGAGACACGAGGAGACATATATACGAGTGTCTTACTTTAATTAGGTATTTGTTGTTCAATAACAATTAAAAAATCATTCTACATTGAGTTGTCGAGTTGTGATATAGGTCGCCGTCTGAGTCTTTGTGAGCACAAACCTGAAAAGTAGGTCTCGAAACTGTAGGAACAATAGATATGTATATACACTCTTCCATATTCATAAGCTCTCCACTAGCAGAGTGGTTATCGTGTTGGCTTGAGAAAGCTAGAGCTATGAGTTCAAATTCAGCACGCTTCATGTCTTTTTATTTTTTTTTTTTATAAATGTTTTTTTTTTGTTTGTCTAGATCTGTAACAAATTACATGGCTGATCCAACCTAATTGGAAAAGTTCGTTTAACATAAGCTTCTTTTACTAAAATATTTTCTTCTTCTTCATCGTTCTCATTGTTATGTTGGAGTGTTCGTATGACTAGACCAATACATGAGATGAACTGCACAGTGGTTTCCAAATCAGGGAGCTCTCCATATAGTTCTCTTTCTATTGGGGTGATTTGGGGCCAATGTCTTATACGGGACATTTTCTTGTTACTTATATGTCCTAAAGTGCAAGCATTATGTTGGCTGTTTTAGGCATGTACCTGCCATACTCTTCAAGAAAAACATTGCTATATGCTAGAAGAACAAGTCTTGCGGAAATTCGGCGACAAGCAAAGCTTGAGTTTATACAACTAAAATATTTTCAAAAAAAATACTTTTTATAAAAGCAAAAGTAATCTAATGAGGAAGAAGTCTATATTTACATCATCATTCTCTCAATACTGTACGATTTATTTCCATTTTTAAGCATTAGCCAAAATTAATGAATTACCACTAATTATCTCTTCATTGGTCTTTCTTTCTCTCTCCCTTTCTTTCCCTTTTTCTCTCTCCTTCCATTTCTCTCTTTCCCTCTCTTTTTCTCTTTTTTTCTCTCTCTTTCTCTCTCCTTCTCTCTCTTTCTCTCTTTTTCTCTCTTTCTCTCTCCATCTCTCTTTTTTTTTCTCTCTCTTTCTCTCTTCTTCTCTCTTATTCGCTCTTTCTCTCTCTCTCTCTCTTTCTCTCTTTCTCTCTTTCTCCTCCACTTTTTTTGTGAATACAAAAACTCCCTCAACGTAATCGTTCCCTTGTAGACATGTGTGGTGAACTATCTTCTGATTAGCTGATCAAGTCAACTTTAAGACAACATAAACTCTGGTCAGAAAGTAGCTTGAGTTCAGGATGACTTGGATCTAGGAAATAGTAGGGCCAGAGTATTGGAAGTATCTATCATTTATTTTTAGGCCAATGTATCTCCGGCTTATCTCTAGCTCTAAGAATAGATACAAGAACTATCTTTACGTAATTTATATTTTTCATGATAATCGTCTACAAGAGCCGGATGCAACGTTTTCTCTTTTCAAACTTTGCTGCAGTTGCAATCTTTAGGGCAGCTGATGTAAAGGCCGTCTGTTTCTGTGGCCCTACGGTTAGCGAGGGTGTCAAAGTGGCCACTACAATGACCAACCGCCTTTACTTTTTACCAACTAATTTCAGTTTCCCATTTAAGGCGCCTTAAGGATCCGAAAAATAAAAATTCCGCTCTTCATCAGGAGTCGAACCCGGCACCCCGCGGTTCGGAAGCTAAGCGCTTTACCACACAGCCACCGCGCGTCGTAAAAGCAACGTTTGGGAGGGGGGTACATTGTGGGACTGACCCAAGGTGTCTCCGAGGAGTTTCTCACTTCAGCCTCACCCTTCACTTGTCATTAAAAGTTATATTTTGCGTTAGATTGCTGAAAGTTTACATGTCCATTTTAAAATCCAGAAACAATCTTAAATTTCATTTACTTCACTTTTAGTCAGTGGTCAGTGAAAAGCACTAATATTTAATTGTTTTTGGTTTTTCATTATCTCTAGCTATCACGTGACCTCAAGTCCTGCTACTAAACCAAATGTCAAAGATGTATACGAATAATATAAGGGTCAGGGTTGTTGTTGTTTTTTTAACTCTTTCTCTCCGTCATTATTTTTCTCATTCCGATAGTATTATTCATTATGCTAATTTGTGTTTCACTCTCCTGTTATGATTAAGCTTCAATAGCTTTGTTGTTTGTTATCAGAAAATGTGATAATTTGGTATTGAATTATAGGAGAATGCTTGCTCTTTTTACAGAACACAAATTAAAGTTTATAAATCCCAAAACCAATTTAGTTTAATGGGAGTCAAATCAACGTGGTCATCGTCAATTAGGAGAGAAAGAGTTAATTAATTTTAGTTTATGAATCTGATGGAGGTCTATAATTTCTGATTTCTACTTGTTTCTTATTTTGATTACAGCAGGGGTTCTCAACCTGTGGGTCGCGACCCCCTTAGGGGTCGATTGACGATTTGCCAGGGGAAGACCATCGAAAATATGGATTGTTATTGTCTATTCTTCTATAGCTGTATGTGTGTGTGGGGGGGGGGTCGCGGCAGAGTGGGGGGGGGGTGTGTAAAAAGGGGTCGCCGAGCATAAAAGGTTGAGAACCGCTGGATTACAGAATGAAGTTCTTCTATTGAAGTCCAGCTCATTTCTACCTCAGACGGTGCGCAAACAGTTCATGAACGTATATTGATTTTTTTGTCTAGTTCCATTTTTTACTGAATACAAAGATCTTTCGCTTTTGATTTCAATAATTCCAGCTGAAAGAATGGGCAAAATAGCCATGTTTAAATTTTATTATAGAAAAATATAACAATGAAAATAAACTTTTAACTATGTGACCAATAAGCTAGTAAATTTTTCCCAAATATATATTTCTAATAGAGCCGTTTTCGAAATCTATGTCCACCCGATGTCCACCAATGCAAGCTTTTCTATCTATTAGCTTCATTTTCCCGCACACCCACACATCTATATCTTTGTGTGGTTGGGTGAAAGGAGAGTTGAACTCACACACACAAAGAGAGAGAGAGAGAGAGAGAGAGAGAGGTAAGAGACAGACCGGAAAAGAGGGAAAAGATAGACAAAGTTAAGGCTTAGTGAAACTAGACAAATAGACAAGAGAGAGAGAGAGACAGAGAGAGAGAGAGAGAGAGAGAGGGTGAAACAGAAACAGAGAGAGAGAGAAAAGCAGAGAGAAACAGAGAGAAAAAACAGAGAGAGGGGAAGAGAGAAACAGTGATAGAGAAACCAAATAGAGAGAAAAAGAGAGAAGAGAGATAGTATAACAAAGAGAGAGAGAAAAAACAGAGCCAGAGAGAAAAAGAGAGATAGAGAAACAGTGAAAGAGAGAGAGATAGAGAAAGAGAGCGAGAAAGAGAAACAGAGGGAAAGATACATAGCCCAAGATGTGGAGTCCTAGATGTGGAGTCCCAGATGTGGAGTCCCGTGTGGTATTGAAGTAGTTATTGTGAGTTAAACGGAAGCATGAAAGAGCTCTTTATGAAGATTCGTAGAATCTTAGCCACGATTTGGAGCGGCCATTCTATTGCAGGATATAATACTTCGGATCTCTTCTGCCTGGTTGTATGGTATGCTTGTCAGGACTGTCGTCTCAGGTTCGAATCCTCCTCGAAAACCATCCCCCACAGTCCTCAGGACGTGTTAGCTAGAATGTATTAATCCTCAATTCTGAAAAACAATTCCAAGTAAAACTAAACAATACTCTCGTAACGTTGAAAACCTGATTGTGTGTGTTTGTACAAATTAATATTTATTTACAAAACAATAAGTATCTTTATTATGAAAACTTAATTTTGATTTGTTTACACCATTATCTTTGAAGATTACCAGTGCGTGCGTGTTTAGTTATACATCCTCTTCTGTCACGATCAGACCTGGAGATAGTCAATGTTGACCTGTAGCATAACCTGATCACGCACTCCCCTGGTCTGCACGCTGGATCCCAACGCTATATAAGTGTTGATTTGAACAGACTGTGGCCAGAACTGGACAGAGAGTGACCACACACCAGCAGGACAACGAAAATATAGATTTGAACAATTAATACAGACCCGTTACTTCGTACTGACATCGCCTGCACACAATGAAGGCTGTAGCGTTGCTCTTAGCTCTAGGTAATGACTTTGTTAAATTTATTTTGTACAATATTTCAAGTTAGTTGAAACTTAAGTCGAAATCTTAGCACAGAAATGTGTGAATAGAATAAATTATTATTATTATTGTTCTTGTGAAGCGCGTCTTCCTTATTCCTAGTGCAAGCTAAGTTCACACAACTCTCAGTACGTTTGAACTTGGCTTGGCTACTTATGAAGGGGGCTCGAGGTTCGACACCCGACTCGAGCAGAGTTGTGTTAACTGAGCGCCTAAAGGCAGCACGGAAAACCTTTCTCCTAGATACCCCTCCCCCCCCCCACTGGTCTACAACTGAGATTGGACCAAAGCGCTCTGAGCATGCTATAAGCATTAAATTCAATGGCCACCTTCAGTCGCGCAGCGACTATGGATCATCTCATGGAAATGAGATGAATGCCTGGGCATAAGCTGTGGTCGGAACGATGTCGCTCTCACAATAGTTCCCCTTTCTCCACGCAGCTGATGTATTCAAAGGAACGGCAGTGCCGAAACAGTTTGGGGTTAGCGGCGTCGCAGGTTCTGCCAAGGTGTAGCACTGGGTGCTGCAAACTGCCTTAGGGTGGCCAGCTCCTGATTTTTTTTCAGGGTTGACTCCCGAAGCCTTTCCAATGATTGGGTATAGCTACAAGGCAGCTGAGGTTTGAATTCAGAGTTTTCCTTCTCCTAGGTGGGTAGCCAGCAATGGCTATCGGACTTTCCTGCCCGTAGCTTACTGGTTTAGGCGCCAGATACTCGCCTTTGCCCCTTCTCCTGTTAGTGAGAACAGTTCCACCGGACTCAATATTTGAGCCATGCGTAAAGGCCAGGAGTTGGACTGGTTGTCAGAGGCTATTTGAGACGCATGCCATTAGGAAGCATATTATAGGTAGTGGAGTGCTTACATCATTTACCACTTGACAACTTTGCGGAGACAAGCGTTATATAAAGTTTACTATTTATTTTATGTACTGATATATATATATATATAGCTATTTTTAGTAAGAAAGAAACGCAAACAAAGACAATACGAGATTATAATAACATTATGTTTGTTGTCCGTAGGCAACATATCACATACTTTTAGAAATGTATTGTTAAAATTAAGTTATATTTCGGGTTGGGTGTAAATGTTTAATACAAATATCATTTTTACTTGAGGAATGTTTTTTTTTTATTTTAAAAAGTAAAACCTGCTATTTATTTAGATAAATTAATAATTACACATACACAAATAATTTGGGTCATTTATAATTAAAGTGTACCACATCCCCCTGACCACCATTCCCTATTCCAACAAATAAATAAAATATAATTGTAATTTTTGTTTACCTTACAGTGGCGTTCACATCAGGATATGTCATAAAAAGACAAAAAAATAATAATTGGTTTCAAGCCTGGGATGGAAACATTTTACTAAGAGAAAATGGAAGACCACCAGTTGGCGACAGACCAGAATTTCTTCTTGCAAATTGGGAGAGGCCAGATGGTGAGAGACCAGATGGTGACAGGGAACGCAAAGAAAATGGAAGACCACCAGTTGGCGACAGACCAGATTTTCTTCTTGGAGAGAGGCCAGATGGTGAGAGACCAGATGGTGACAGGGAACGCAAAGAAAATGGAAGACCACCAGTTGGCGACAGACCAGAATTTCTTCTTGGAGAGAGGCCAGATGGTGAGAGACCAGATGGTGATAGAGAACGCAAAGAAAATGGAAGACCACCAGTAGGCGACAGACCAGATTTTCTTCTTGGAGAGAGGCCAGATGGTGAGAGACCAGATGGTGACAGGGAACGCAAAGAAAATGGAAGACCACCAGTTGGCGACAGACCAGATTTTCTTCTTGGAGAGAGGCCAGATGGTGAGAGACCAGATGGTGATAGAGAACGCAAAGAAAATGGAAGACCACCAGTAGGCGACAGACCAGATTTTCTTCTTGGAGAGAGGCCAGATGGTGAGAGACCAGATGGTGACAGGGAACGCAAAGAAAATGGAAGACCACCAGTAGGCGACAGACCAGACTTTCTTCTTGGAGAGAGGCCAGATGGTGAGAGACCAGATGGTGACAGGGAACGCAAAGAAAATGGAAGACCACCGGTAGGTGACAGACCAGATTTTCTTCTTGGAGAGAGGCCAGATGGTGAGAGACCAGATGGTGACAGGGAACGCAAAGAAAATGGAAGACCACCAGTTGGCGACAGACCAGAATTTCTTCTTGGAGAGAGGCCAGATGGTGAGAGACCAGATGGTGACAGGGAACGCAAAGAAAATGGAAGACCACCAGTTGGCGACAGACCAGATTTTCTTCTTGGAGAGAGGCCAGATGGTGAGAGACCAGATGGTGACAGGGAACGCAAAGAAAATGGAAGACCACCAGTTGGCGACAGACCAGATTTTCTTCTTGGAGAGAGGCCAGATGGTGAGAGACCAGATGGTGATAGAGAACGCAAAGAAAATGGAAGACCACCAGTAGGCGACAGACCAGATTTTCTTCTTGGAGAGAGGCCAGATGGTGAGAGACCAGATGGTGACAGGGAACGCAAAGAAAATGGAAGACCACCAGTAGGCGACAGACCAGACTTTCTTCTTGGAGAGAGGCCAGATGGTGAGAGACCAGATGGTGACAGGGAACGCAAAGAAAATGGAAGACCACCGGTAGGTGACAGACCAGATTTTCTTCTTGGAGAGAGGCCAGATGGTGAGAGACCAGATGGTGACAGGGAACGCAAAGAAAATGGAAGACCACCAGTAGGCGACAGACCAGATTTTCTTCTTGGAGAGAGGCCAGATGGTGAGAGACCAGATGGTGACAGGGAACGCAAAGAAAATGGAAGACCACCAGTAGGCGACAGACCAGATTTTCTTCTTGGAGAGAGGCCAGATGGTGAGAGACCAGATGGTGACAGGGAACGCAAAGCCTTCAGCCCTAAACCAATGCCTGATTGGTTTTAGGAATCGGCAGTCAGAGAAAATTTTTTTTTTCAATTTTTTAAAAATTCTTTAAAAATGTAAATATTCTCTAAAAATGGATGTATTGTTTTAAAAGAATAAATATTGCACTTTCGCACTTTTTTTTTGTTGTTGTTTTTTGCTAAGTCAAAAGTTATTTTATGAAAATGATTTTTGATAAACTTCTGTATATATTTACGAACAGATGCTCGAGCTGCGTTACCCTTCAATACATGTTCAATTGAAACGCCAGTAAAGCTCAGTTTTAAGCAAAGGAAACCCTTCTTTGAATCTTACGTTGCATCCTAGCATATAATAATCCTACCTCCCCCCCCCCCCGCAAAGCACATTTTTTTACCCGTAAATTATAGAAGTACTGATATAAATAAATCATTGAAGCTTTTCTCATATAAATAAATCATCGAAGCTTTTCTCATTCCGCGGAACAGTTTAAAACAGTTTAAAACATGTAACATCACTATTGACAAACGTCTACTCTAAAGGCATTTGTATTTTATTTTGTCCGTCATAGGTGTAGAGTTAGAGACGAATCTTAGTTAGGAAAACAATTCTCCACAAACCGTATACAGATGTTTAGTTGTTTTTTTTTTTTGAAAAATATTTGATGACTACACTGATTTAATTCCCTCGGACAATAATGCAGATCTAGAGGAGATTTAGATGTAGAAATAAACTACAACATATTTACTGGAACGAAAATTGGGCACCAAAAAAGTGTTCAGGATTTGAAGCGAAGGCTGTGGCATAGTAAGGGATTTGGAGGCCCGGCGGAACGGCCTCTTTAGGGGCCCTTGCATTTTGACATTCGACATCATGTAGTTAATAAATATACAAGTCTAATGTGTGGAATACATGCAACATGGTCACTAATTTACATAAAACAGCAAGATAACATGGCATTGGCTTAATATTTAATGTAAAAAAAACTTTGGCCATTCATCTGGGGACCCTTCAGGTGAGTGGACCCCCCCCCTTCCTTTCCACCACCCTAGCTACTCCACTGAGCGAAGGAAATATATTCGTGAACTTGAAACATTTAAATGTCCGCTTAAAAAAAACAACATATTGAGTCAAAATGGCTAATCATTTTGTGTGACTTTGACCGCTGTGGTTTGACTCGTGATAGTGGCTTAGTGTTTCTAGGCATAAGTTATAACAGGTTACAATGTTCTGTTTTATCGTCCATAGTAAGTGGGAAAAACAGTGATGAGTGAGCTAGGACCAAGCATTATGAATTGTAGATGTATATGGTTAAATAAAACACCCCTTTCAGACCTTGCGATCTATATGGCAGATGATGTAAAGGTCATCTGTTTATTTATCCGACGAGGGTATCATCTGACTAGCGTAACAACCAATCCCTTTAATTTCACCAACTATCGTCAGGTACCTATAGAGTTGGGTGGACTCAGGGATGAACTAAAAATCCCGAAAATAAAAAAATGTCCAGTCTTCACTGAGATTGGAACCCTTTATCACTCGGCCGGAGACGCAGTGGCTGAACGTTAAAGCACTTGGCTTCCTAACCGAGGTCCCGGGTTCGATTACAGGTAAAGACTGGGATTTTTCATTTCGGGATCTTTGGGTGCCTCTGAGTCCACCCAGCTCTTATGGGTACCTGACATTAGTAAAGGCGATTGGTCATGGTGCTGGCCACATGACACCCTCGTTAAACGTAGGCCACAGAAACAGATGACCTTTATAGACCACTAGATCTGAAAGGGAAACTTCACCGCGACCCTATTTCAACTAAATTACTTTAGAGCTGTCACTTCTAGAGTTCGCGCCTTTATTTCCATTCTCCCCCTTAAACAGGGGCTGCAACTCTAAAAAAATCATTTATTCCGTCTGGCTGTTGTTACTTCCCTTCGCCACCACTTACCGTCATTCAGCTCAAGTCCCAGCAGCCTGTGCGCACGTGTGAGTGGCGTCGCGCGACACCTTGGCGACGTTCACGTGAACAAACATCCCGCTCACGCGTGACGTCCGAGTGTTTACGGCGAAGTGGGCGGGGGAAACGAGTCTGGTTGAAAGGGAGGGTGATTGAGAGAGGGAGGGTGGGGCGAGAGGGCGCCCAAAGAGGGGACATATGTTATCCTCATTCCCTCACGAGAAGGGGGGGAGAGACAGCAGGACTCGGTTTTCCAATCTGGTGAGAAATTCAAACGGGATGTAGCGCTGGGTGAGCAGGGATTATAGATGTGAGCTTAATGAAAGTGTTTCAGACTCAGGAATTTAAACAGACTAACTGATGGTAGGCTAATACTTTGTGGGTGTCTTTGTCTCTTTAAGTCTCTCTCTCTCTCTCTCTCTCTCTCTCTCTCTCTCTCTCTCTCTCTCTCTCTCTGTGTTTTTTTTCTCTGTCACTCTAACTATCTCGCATCCATTTACTTTTTCCGCAATTAACACTTTCTCTCTCTCAACTTCTCCCTTTTGTCTGTCACTCTCGTCAATCTCTTTCTTAATTTCTTTCTTTCTCTCTCTCTCTCTTTCTCTCTGTCTTTTTCTCACTGTTCCTCCAATACAAACATAAATTTGAATATTATATTTTTTAAAATTCAATAATAAACATTCTCAGATTTACGCTTACAAAGAATCATGCTTAAGGACCCAAGCGTTGAAATATTGACCCATCAGGTCTGTCAGTCTGTCAACATAGCCTTGGCTAAGGAAGGGGGGAGAAGAATGTTTAGCCCCCACCCCGCACTTTTTGGATGCGCGGTGGATGAGCGGTAAAGCGCTTGGCTTCTGAACCGGGGGTCCCGGGTTCGAATCCTGAGATTTTTCATTTCGGGATCTTTAGGCGCCTCTGAGTCCACCAAGCTTTAATGGGCACTCATCAGTATTTTGGGGAGAATGACGTGTATGGCAGCACTAATAATTTACAAATTAATAAAACAGCTTTTTGTAAATCTAAAAAGAGGTGTATGTATATTTGAATACATATTTATCTTTTTATAAGAAGTGAGGGAAGATGGGAACATGCATAGTCATAAGTCAGCGCTTATCTCCCATGATTTCTCTAAGCTCCACCATCAGGAGTTCTAAGTATGTGAAACCATTTAACACTTTAGCGTTTGTTCCTTTTTTGTTATCGCCCTTTAGTAACAAGTTGTTGAGCTAATGAGCGAATAAGTAGCGCCTTGAACGATGCCCCGTCAACCTACATCGCCTCTCGCCACCACCCAATGCCATTAGTGACTAATTACCTACATTTTTTATTCTCCGTCGAGATAGTGAATTACCATTCGACCCCCCAGGAAATGGAGGGGCTGTGGAGTGGTTGATTGGGGGGCGGGGGGGGGGTGTCGAATGGGGGGGGGGGTATTTTATATGTGTCTTTCATGTGTCTACGACAACCCGTGTGTTCAACATGTTTTCTACCTGTGTTCAATGTGTGTTCATTTTGTTGTCTTTGTGCGTTTAATGTGTTTTCAGGTTTGTTTCTTTGTTTGTTTTTTGTTGTTTCTAATTTGTGAATGTTTATTTTTTGCATGAATAGTTTAAGTAATTACTTAAGTGCATGTACTAAAATTGTTTTGTTAATGGTGGTCATTAGGTGGTCGGTTTAATGCAGTGGTTCCCAAACCTTTTAGTCTCGTAGGCCCCTTGTCATGTTTTTTTTTAATTCTCAGCTTAGCTAATTATGCAATTTTTGAAATTTCATCAAATACAAAATTTGTTTTTTTATCCTCTGATTTATAAGTTGCATAAAATGTTTGTCAAATGTTTGACATGTTTCGGATGTTCCTTCAGAGTTGAAGATAATTTACTTCCTAGTTCAAACCTCCCGCAGGACGACGGCCAGGCAGCCTTATATTTATTTCTAAAATTCAAATTAAAACGATGCAGAATATAAAAACTAATTATTCCATAATTTTTACGGCTAAACTTCAATAAGGCATCAATACTATACCGGTTTAATATTAAAACGTCTTTTCTCTGATCTTTATTGCTCCACGTCTTTCTCTGATCTTTATTGCCCCACGTCTTTTCTCTGATCTTTATTGCCCCACGTCTTTTCTCTGATGTTTATTGCCCCACGTTTTTTCTCTGATCTTTATTGCCCCACGTCTTTTCTCTGATCTTTATTGCCTGACGTCTTTTCTCTGATGTTTATTGCCTGGCGTCTTTTCTCTGATGTTTATTGCCTGACGTCTTTTCTCTGATGTTTATTGCCCCACGTCTTTTCTCTTATGTTTATTGCCTGACGTCTTTTCTCTGATGTTTATTGCCTGATGTCTTTTCTCTGATGTTTATTGCCCCACGTCTTTTCTCTTATGTTTATTGCCTGACGTCTTTTCTCTTATGTTTATTCCCTGACGTCTTTTCTCTGATGTTTATTGCCTGACGTCTTTTCTCTGATGTTTATTCCCTGATGTCTTTTCTCTGATGTTTATTCCCTGACGTCTTTTCTCTGATGTCTATTCCAAGACGTCTTTTCTCTGACGTCTGCTTCATGATACCCATTCCCTGACGTCTATTTCTTGACGTCATCTTCCTTATGTCTATTGCATGACGTTTCCTCTGAACGACAAACTGTATCCGTTCCATGCGAGATAGTTTTCCCATGTACTGAAGATCTTTTCTAGCATAAAAATATAAAACCAAAACGATTTTCCCATTATTGTTTTACTCTTGTAGATAAACTTTTAGTAGGTGCAAAGGCCCTTACGGTCAGGTCGCGAAATTCGTCATTTGAGATCCGTAAGAAAAAAAAATTCTATTAAACAACAATAAGTTTTTTTGTTTTGTTTTTTTGCCTTAAGTTGAAATCAAAAGTACACAGCAGCCATTTCTCAATTTCCCATAATGCACCTATGACCTATATAAATAGAGGCAGGGGCAAATCACTCGCCCAGCGATTATTGTAATTCTATTTGGCACTACAATTGTCTGTTTCTATATTTAGATTTCTACGTCATTAATTGCACTTAATATGCTCTGGATTTTTATTTTCATTCGCATTATTTCCCTTGTTTACTGTTTCATTTGTTTGAGTTGCGTTTCTTCTCCTGGTTCCTGTTGTAGCCTTTAATATAGTGTTTCCCAAACTGTGTTCCCTAGTGTTCCGTGAGGCTTGAATAGGTTTTCCATGGTGACCGGTCATTTCATCCCCCGGTCATTTCATCCCCGGTCACTTCATCCCCGGTCATTTCATCCCCTGGTCATTTCATCCCCCGGTCATTTCATCCCCCGTCACTTCATCCCCGGTCATTTCATCCCCTGGTCATTTCATCCCCCGGTCATTTCATTCCCGGTCACTTCATCCCCGGTCATTTCATCCCCTGGTCATTTCACCCCCCCCCGGTTTTCCATGAACTATTGGAATAACTGACCTATTGGAATAACTGACCTATTGAAATAACTGACCTATAAGCTTACACATGAATTATTCATTAGTATACAGAAATGATTAAATGGATTTTATTAGTTCTCTTTGGTAACGAAAAAAAAAAAACATGGCTATAAACTTTGAACTGACCTATATTCAGTCTCTGATTTGAAACAAAAATACAAAGAATGAAAGATCAACCTTTAAATAGTTTTCGGTCGACTTTGTCTGAAGAGTAGTTATTATTTCAAAACAAGCAAATGTTATTTTACTTCTGTTTTCTATCTCTCACAAGCAGTTTTTAGCGGCCCCGAAAGGGGAAGAGACTATATTAGATATGTGTTTGAATTTTATGTTTGTATAGGAACATTTTAATTGAAAGTCCATCTATGTTGCACATTTACGTGAAATCTGTATTCCTCTGAGACGTCAGTTTCAGACAAAAAGTTTTAAAGACTACAAATTATCTTAGATACTTCGTAGGCAGACAAAAAAATGCCTTAGAGACTACGTTTGCGAACAAGTGTCTTAGAGACCACGTCGACAAACAAAATGTCTTAGAGACTACGTCGACAAACAAAATGTCTTAGAGACTACGTCGACAAACAAAATGTCTTAGAGACTACGTCGACAAACAAAATGTCTTAGAGACTACGTCGACAAACAAAATGTCTTAGAGACTACGTCGACAAACAAAATGTCTTAGAGACTACGTTTGCGAATAAGTGTCTTAGAGACCACGTCGAGAAACAAAATGTCTTAGAGACCACGTCGGCAAACAAAATGTCTCAGAGACCACGTCGACAAGCAAAATGTCTTAGAGACCACGTCGACAAACAAAATGTCTCAGAGACCACGTCGACAAAGAAAATGTCTTAGAGACTACGTTTGCGAACAAGTGTCTTAGAGACCACGTCGACAAACAAAATGTCTTAGAGACCACGTCGGCAAACAAAATGTCTCAGAGACCACGTCGACAAGCAAAATGTCTTAGAGACCACGTCGACAAACAAAATGTCTCAGAGACCACGTCGACAAACAAAATGTCTTAGAGACCACGTCGACAAAGAAAATGTCTCAGAGACCACGTCGACAAACAAAATGTCTCAGAGATCACGTCGACAAACAAAATGTCTTAGAGACCACGTCGACAAAGAAAATGTCTTAGAGACCACGTCGACAAACAAAATGTCTTAGAGACTACGTCGACAAACAAAATGTCTCAGAGATCACGTCGACAAACAAAATGTCTTAGAGACCACGTCGACAAAGAAAATGTCTTAGAGACTACGTCGACAAACAAAATGTCTTAGAGACCACGTCGACAAACAAAATGTCTTAGAGACTACGTCGACAAACAAAATGTCTCAAAGACCACGTCGACAAACAAAATGTCGTAGAGACTACGTCGACAAACAAAATGCCTCAGAGACTACGTCGACAAACAAAATGCCTCAGAGACTACGTCGACAAACAAAATGCCTCAGAGACTACGTCGACAAACAAAATGCCTCAGAGACTACGTCGACAAACAAAATGCCTCAGAGACTACGTCGACAAACAAAATGCCTCAGAGACTACGTCGACAAACAAAATGTCTCAGAGACCACGTCGACAAACAAAATGTCTCAGAGACCACGTCGACAAACAAAATGCCTCAGAGACTACGTTTGCAGACGAAATGTCCCAATTGATAGTTGGAAAGGCTTGGACCGGGACCTCTTCACCTTAAAGTCCTGTATGAGGGCTCCCAGCAGTAACGGCCTTGGACCGAGAAGGTAAACTCGCTATAAGTGGTCGAAGGCAGCGCTAACCAAGGGAAGTTCGCCTTATGTTCCTATACTGCGGACCGCCACTCTTATTGCTCTTACTATGATAGCCCCTTATTGGAACGGCGTGGCTGACCTTTTGGATTGGATCACCATGCTATTTGTTCCATCCCCACCCTGAGGTTAAAGAAAAAAAACTCACACAAGATAACCCGGAAGTTATAACACGCCTCCTGTTCTTATCCTTTGTTTTTACTCAGACATTTATTAGTTATTAAGAGAAACACAATCGCTCTATAAGTTGTATAGATGAGGTATAAAAAAAAAGGTATTATTTCTTTAAAATAGTATTTTAAATGTTTTTTTCTTGTATCGGCATATAATTTGTAAAGAGAGATTGAAATGGTAAAGATTTAGCTTGCTAAAGCAAAGGTTTGAAATACAAATCCTGATGACGTAATTTATGTTGCAACAGAAAGCCTCGGGCTAAAACCACCTCACTACGCTCAGCCAGCTTGGCTGTTTGTTACAGAGGTCACGTGGCACACCAATTAACCAGTGGTAACAGAATCATGCTGTTTTGTTTGTCTTATGGAGCGAGACATCTTTAAAACAGTCCTTAAACCCAAGCCAATAAGTGACACATCTTTAAATATTTTAGGCCTTTTTTTTTTGTTTACATTTCCTACTGTTAACTTACACTCTGTTCTTGGATTCAAAAAAGTTGGATAGAAAAAGTTAAATATCGAAAACGGCTCTAATTAATTACCTACAAAATTGCACAGTTCTGTATGTATTTAAAAATATCACTAGCTACTTGACCACACGGAGAAAAAAAATCTGGTCAGACCTTTTTTCAAAATAAAATCATGTTAAAATTGAATTTGGCTTGCGTCTTTTTATCAATGAGCATGTTCCGAAGACACATTACGTCACACGGTTTCAGCGGGAAAACTCCTTGCAGCAATGAAGTACAACATAAATGTTATATGGTGAGTACCCGTGGATCAACCTTCAAAATAGCTTCTAAAATGTATTTTATTTTAAAAAGAAAACGTGTACGACTTAAGTTCGTATTTGAAGGAGCAATCCCTCTCAAGCCAATATGCTAACCACTGTGCCATCGAAGTGCTTACGAAAATAGAAAGTTTCAAAGCTATCTATTGTTAGTTTCTAACTTTTAACTCTTTCTCTCCGTAATTATTTGTCCACGTTTCGACGGAATTCTTCATTTTGCTTATTACTATTAAACTCCCCTGTTATGATTGGGCTTCAATAGCTGTGTTGTTTGTTATCAGAAAATGTTTTATTTGGTAGAGAATTAAAGGGGAAAGCATGCTCTTTTTACAGAACACAAATTTTTTTTAAAAATTAAACATGAATTTAATGTAATGAGGTCAAACCAACGATGGTATCGTCAATTAGGAGAGAAAGAGTTAAGAGACAAAGTATAAAGGGGACTAATTAAAAATGATACCACCACATCAGTCAACTGACTACTCCATTAGATCCATAGGGTAGATGATGTTTAGGTCATCTGTTTCTATGGCCAACGGTTAACGAGGGTGTAATGTAGCCAACGCAACGACCTACTTTATGGTCAGGTACCCATTACAGTTGGGTGAATTCAGGGTTACCTTATTTCAAAATGCCAGTATTCACCGGGATTCGAACCCGAGATCGTTCGGTTTAAAAGCCAAGCGACTTAGCATTCTGCAACCAAGTCCGACTTCAATATGTATTACAACTTTAAAAAAAAAAACTCAAGGACACAATCTGAGATTGAATATACTTTTTCATATTATTTGATGTTTTGAATGTAGTGTTACTGCTCTTGTTTGTAAGCGTACACAAAAGCTGACACTATATATATATATAGTGTGTCTAGATATCCTATCTCTATACTCTAAGTAGTATAATATTCTTTTTTTTTTTTTTTTAATCTAACATTTAAAATATATTCATTACAAAAGTAAAAATTGGAATTGAATGTGAAAGAAACGAAATACGAAAAGAACCCGAGAATTGACGATTCTATTTGTATTGTTCTTTTTTTAATTTAAAAACATTAAATAGTTTTTGTTTAATTTTTTTTAAATGTGTAGATAGCTAAAGGTAATATTAACTTAATTAATATTTCAAATATTACTTATTGAGCAAAAAAAAAAGAGATTTAATTATGATTGGGTGTAATTTCACCAACAACCCGGAAGTCATTCGACCTTTATCCGACAGTGATTTAAAAAAAAATAAAAACAAAAATTTAAAAAAAAAATAATAAAAAGAAACGAAACAAACCAGACGCGTTACAGTTGTGTCACGTGACTCTAGACAAAGACAACTCTCAGACCACACACACACACATGACACCCCCCCCCCCCTTCCCTCTTTCTTTGTCTGTCCTTCCAGCGACACGTGAAGAGCTCTCGCGGAGAAAACTGAGGGCAAGTCTTTGGGTCTATACTCACGAGGACGTGGCGTTGTGTCTTCGATTTCAACAACTGAAATTCAGAGCGAAGGTCATGTGGGGCCAAAGTCAATTTGATTCCTGGTCTTTTTTTTTTTTAATTTATTCGCCCTCGAAAGGGGAAAAGCCACAAGTAGTTTTGCAATACTTAATGCAAAAATCTTTTCCGAACACTCATTTGGCCCCCCCCCCCCCCCCAGAGTGGGTGCCCGGGGAAATTTTCGAAATCTCCCCTTTATTTCCGCACCATAGCTACGCCACTGAGTCAACTTGATCGAAGGAGAGCTATGGTTAGAGACTATGGAATATTAATTTTTAATTTTTATTTTTCGTGTTTTATGCGTGTCTCTAGAAACTATTCCAGTTACACTTCAGCGGAATTAATAGTATAGCAGTAGATTTATCGACTATGTACCATACGTACGCGGACGTATTTTCACTCAGTTTACACACACACACACATACACACACACGCACAGCAGTGGTCTTTGCACTGGTTATGACTTGGACTTAGTAGTGGTACTTAGCACTGGTTATGATTTGGACTTAGTAGTGGTACTTTGCATTGGTTATGACTTGGACTTAGTAGTGGTACTTTGCATTGGTTATGACTTGGACTTAGTAGTGGTACTTTGCATTGGTTATGACTTGGACTTAGTAGTGGTACTTAGCACTGGTTATGATTTGGACTTAGTAGTGGTACTTTGCATTGGTTATGACTTGGACTTAGTAGTGGTACTTTGCATTGGTTATGACTTGGACTTAGTAGTGGTACTTTGCATTGGTTATGACTTGGACTTAGTAGTGGTACTTTGCATTGGTTATGATTTGGACTTAGTAGTGGTACTTTGCATTGGTTATGACTTGGACTTAGTAGTGGTACTTTGCAATAGTTATGACTTAGACATAAAGTGTGTGTGTGTGTGTGTGGAAGGTCTTTGCACTAGTTATGACTTGGACATAAAGTGTGTGTGTGTGGAAGATCTTTGCACTAGTTATGACTTGGACATAAAGTGTGTGTGTGTGTGTGTGTGTGGAAGGTCTTTGCACTAGTTATGACTTGGACATAAAGTGTGTGTGTGTGTGTGTGTGGAAGGTCTTTGCACTGGATATGACTTGGACAGAATACTGATTATTTTTAACTTGATGTAAATAGTACTTACTGGTTTTATTTACTGAAGAACTTTAATGACCATTTCAATAGTTTTAAATAACAACATAGAGACATAAAAAAAAAAGTTTTGTTTCATGTATCATTTCTCTGATTAAATGTGTCTCGGATAGCGTCGCGAAGGTCTCAAGTTCCAATCCCGCCTACCCATGTCCTCCAGCTGGAGGATTACGATGGGACGTGATTATTTATATTGGGACGTCTCTGAAAAAGATAAGACGTCGGCGCCATTATCCTCCCCCCACCCCCGGGGTCATGCCCGGATGTCATCCCTCTCAGACTTCATCCCGCCGACGTCATCCACAATGTAATCCCCCGATGTCATCCCCAGATGTCATCCCCCGACGCCATCCCCAGATGTCATCCCCAGATGTCATCCCCCGACGTCCTGCAGGATGTTGGATTTGGATTAGGACGTTATTATCCTCATTTCTGAAGAATGACTGAGTCTCATTAAAACATGCCGAAACACTTCTGAAAAGAAAAACAATTCTGTCACCCTTACCTAAAAATTATGTCTCCTTGCACTTTGCATACAGTTACGTTCCCTTGACTTCGCCCGAAGCTTTGTTTCAAAGTTGTTGTTTGTTTTTTGTTTTTTTTGAGACCTTCGAATTAGTCATGTAAGGGAATCGGAAAGACCGGGCCGGGCCATGAACCACATGACCCCTAAGAAGTGTTTCTCTCAATGGATAGGTATGAACAAGGGTGTCTTCACCCCTAGTCCTGTCTGAAGGGTACTCGATGGTATCGACCATTTCTGAATATTGGGTCGTGCCAAATTACAGGGTATAAGCTTGTTGACTTTATTGTGTGTAGCCTGTATGTGGTATGGTGCGCGGTGGCTGAGGGTTAAGCGCTTGGTTTCCGAACCTGAGGTCCTGGCTTCGAATCTCGGAGAATTTTTGTATTTCGGGATTTCCTTGGGGGCGCTTCTGAGTCCACCCAACTCTAATGGGTACCTGACTTTACTTGGGGGAAAGTTAAGTCTTTGTGCTGGCCACATGACACCCTGCTCGTTAACCTTTGACCAACGAAACAGAAGACCTTAACATCATTATCCCTATAGATCGAAAGGTCTGAGAGTCTAGATAGTGGGAGTAGTGTGTGTGGTATTTAGTCGAATATTTGTGTAACATGTTTCTGTTATTTAATCTGTGTGTGTGTGGTAGTTAATCTGATGCGTTTATTGTTTAGTCTGACCTGTGTTGTAATACGTCTGATGTATGTGTGCAGGACCGGCCTTAGGGCACTGCAACCTATGCGGCCGCAGTGGGCCCCGCACTTTCATAGGCCCACCAGTTGTAAATTATTAAACTAAACCATTATAACTTATAAAAGGGTTTCCGTGGCCTCCTGATTTCCCAGGAGCTCCTGGAAATCTCCTGAAATTGCAAAGTAGAAGAAAAAAAAGTCATGAAAATCTACTTAAGTTATTAAATTATCCTAAAAATTCATAAAATGTCCTGAAAAATAGACACAATTATTATTATGGAAATTAAATATGGAAAACGACTATCCTAATCGCGTTAAAAAAAACATTGTCATTGTTAACTTTCATTTGATAAAAATAATACGGTGTATTTAAACCAAAACAGGAAGTTCCAATACTTAATTTACTGTAATAGTAACTGGCATATAAATATAGATCTAAATCTATCTCGATCTCATTAAAAAAAATTAAAAGCGATATTTTGCTAGTCGATAGTAAATCTAAAAGGCAGATGTGAATGTTTATCGACTTTTGGTTAAAAAAACTACCTTCTATTGTAGATGGCTCGTAATTTAATTTGACCGTGATTTTACATGAATAAAATGCAATGACACATTTTTTTTAAACAAAAATTCTTAATTTTCACTCATTATCCTTAACCCAGACTAGGCCCCGCGCAATCCGTTTCGCATAGGGCCCCGCAATCTCTAGGCCCGGCCCTGTATGTGTGGTTTGTCAAATGTGATAGCTTGATGTGTGTGTGTGTGTGGTAGTTTTTCTAATGTGTGCAAGATATTGTCAGATGTGTGAGTGTGTTATTTAGTCTGATGTATGAGTCGTATATACAGTATGTGTGGTGAACGCGTTTCTAATATTTCCGTGTTAGTCTAATGTGCGGGTGAAATTGTCGTCAGTGTTTTTGTACTTTGATGTATGTGTGGTATATACCCTGCTGTGTGGTGAGCGTGTTTACTAGTTACCCAAGCCTAACGTTTGTGTTTGTGTTTGTGTGTCCAGCATTTTTCTTCTACTGACCAGTCCTTTAGTTCATGTATTTGGTTCAATGTTAAGTGGAAAGGCTTAAACATATCTCCTTATAAAACAGTCTAATCAAGACATTTAAAAGTAAGTCTTATTCTTATATACAGTACAGAGCTTTTGTAAACAAATAATATATTAATAAATAAATCTGTATTATCCATAAGGAAATTTGTCTTACACCAAACAGAACATTGTAACTATAGAAAGAGCTATAGTTAAACATAATCTAATTAACTTTCAATGTTCCAAGCAAAGAGGTATGTAGAAAGAGTTAAATTCTACGTATGATACGGGTCATAACATAATCACTATAAAGAACAAAACAGTTAGGTAGAAAGAGTTAAATTCTACGTATGATACGGGTCACAACATAGTCGCTATAAAGAACAAAAAAGCTACGTAGAAAGGGTTAAATTCTACGGATGATACGGGTCATAACATTGTCGCTATAAAGAACAAAAAAGCTACGTAGAAAGGGTTAAATTCTACGGATGATACGGGTCATAACATAGTCGCTATAAAGAACAAAAAAGCTACATAGAAATGGTTAAATTCTACGGATGATACGGGTCATAACATAGTCGCTATAAAGAACAAAAAAGCTACGTAGAAAGGGTTACATTCTACGGATGATACGGGTCATAACATTGTCACTATAAAGAACAAAAAAGCTACGTAGAAAGGGTTACATTCTACGGATGATACGGGTCATAACATAATCACTATAAAGAACAAAACAGTTAGGTAGAAAGAGTTAAATTCTACGTATGATACGGGTCACAACATAGTCGCTATAAAGAACAAAAAAGCTACGTAGAAAGGGTTAAATTCTACGGATGATACGGGTCATAACATTGTCGCTATAAAGAACAAAAATGCTACGTAGAAAGGGTTAAATTCTACGGATGATACGGGTCATAACATAGTCGCTATAAAGAACAAAAAAGCTACATAGAAATGGTTAAATTCTACGGATGATACGGGTCATAACATAGTCGCTATAAAGAACAAAAAAGCTACATAGAAAGGGTTAAATTCTACGGATGATACGGGTCATAACATTGTCACTATAAAGAACAAAAAAGCTACGTAGAAAGGGTTACATTCTACGGATGATACGGGTCATAATATAGTCACTATAAAGAACAAAAAAAGCTACGTAGAAAGGGTTACATTCTACGGATGATACGGGTCATAATATAGTCGCTATAAAGAACAAAAAAGCTACGTAGAAAGGGTTAAATTCTAGGGATGATACGGGTCATAACATAGTCGCTATAAAGAACAAAAAAGCTACTTAAAAAGGGTTAAGTTCTACGTATGATACGGGGCATAAAATAGTAGCTATAAAGAGCAGTTCTTCTCTTTAAAGTACTCTTGATTCTGAAGCTGTTCGTTATTTAGACCTGCGTGTTAATGCTAGTCTGACGATGACATGTTTCCAAACAATCCTTGTGTCTGCTCCACTGATCGTGGTTCAATCGATAAGCTACACAATAGCAACTCAGCACAGCGGATCGATAAATCATGGCCGCCAGGCAATGCACCATTTTCTTTTTCCTCAGAGAAGACCGCACCGGAAATATCATTGTTATGAAATGAAAGCAGCCCTGTCTAATCTATAGTCTGGCACGATGCCTGGAATGAACAGGCTCTGTCTTCAGTCTAACATTTGGACTGACTTAAAAGAAAAGCAGATATTCAAATTCTGGGAGGGGGAAAATAGTTTGTACAATGTCTGTGCTTGGCGTGGATGTTATGTGGCTTGCACAAAGACCGATTGCTTCTTTGCTGTCAATTACCTGGTAGATTTGGGGGGGAAATTAAATACGCATAAGATATTTGATGAGAAATAAGTCCTCAAGAGCATATTCTTTAATAAGTCTAAGTGATATTTATGCTTTTCAATAACATCTATATATTCTATATGCAGAGGCGAAGCTAGGGTGGGGGGATGGAGGGGGAGAATTCGAAAATCCTCCGGGCCCCCGCTTAAGGCGGGCCCCCAAATGAGAGTTTTTTACAATAAATATTAAATATTACGCACAATGCAAGCCCCCCCCCCCAAAGAGGTCAAGCTATCGTGGGCCATAAATTATGGGAAAATTCCTAGGTACGCCACTCTATGTGACACATCTATCTCAAAACTACCACTATTCTCTCTAACTCTCTCTATTTTATGATAGTTTTCCGCAAAATGATAATTTGAAAACAGCATATGAACTAGTAGCTAATTCTTCATACATTATTTGTGCCTTTTTTCTTCAAAGCTACTTTTGAATAGTTGGTCTTAAATACTAGGCTATATACCAACTAGTCAGTCTTTGATAAACAATACAAGTGATGCCTACATACATATAGTAAGTCCATCTACCATATGACTACAACTTTATATCCCATATCTACTCATTTAACACTCACACATAGTAACTTACCACACTTTTTAACATTTACTAGAGTAAAGTTCTCTTTCAGACCTTGCGATCTATGGGGCAGATGATGTAAATGTCATCTGTTTCAATGGCCCACGGTTAACGAGGGTGTCCTGTGACCAGCATAACTACCAACCGCCTTTACTTTTCCCCAACTAATGTCAAGTACCCTTGAGAGCTTGGGTGATGGACTCAAAGGTGCCCAAAGATTCCAAAATTTAAAATCCCAGTCTTCACCAGAATTCGAACCCGAGATCCCAGTTTGGAAGCCAAGCGCTTTACCACTCAGCCACCGAGCCTCCCTTACATACCTTACTGTTACAGTGTAATTGTGTGGGTAAGACGTCTTTACCTATTACAATTTACTACATTTTAAACACACATCTCCCACACTTTTAGCAAACTTTTATCACACTTTTACCACACATCTCCCACACTTTTAGCAAACTTTTATCACACTTTTACCACACATCTCCCGCACTTTTACCACACTTTTATCACACTTTTACCACACATCTCCCACACTTTTAGCAAACTTTTATCACACTTTTACCACACATCTCCCACACTTTTAGCAAACTTTTATCACACTTTTACCACACATCTCCCACACTTTTACCACACTTTTATCACACTTTTACCACACATCTCCCACACTTTTACCACACTTTATCACACTTTTACCACACATCTCCCACACTTTTACCACACTTTTATCACACTTTTACCACACATCTCCCACACTTTTACCACACATCTCCCACACTTTTACCACACATCTCCCACACTTTTACCACACTTTTACCACACATCTCCCACACTTTTACCACACTTTTACCACACTTTTATCACACTTTTACCGCACATCTCCCACACTTTTACCACACTTTTATCACACACTTTTACCACACATCTACCATTTTTATGCCTCACATTTAGCGAACATCAACATCATAGTTACCACACATTCTCTAGCATTCTTCAGTTTGTTATCGAACCAGTAGTTTCTGCTCTAGATCTGGAACGTCTCTCTTTAACTAATAGTTACGTCCATCCCACAGCGTCATTCTTAACCAACCTGCTTTTGCTTGCTATGAAAAATATTTAAAAAAAGGCTTGACAAGCAAAAAAATAATATTTTTAAACAAAGCTTTTTAAAATGGGAAAGCACAGCACAATCACTGCCATATCACTCAGTACTGCAAGGTTTACCTCCCCTTTTTAAAAATAATTGGCTTATTTTCTGATTAGTTCATGTATTGCCTTCGACTATGAATGATTGTGCGAAGTTTGAGCTTGATTCTAGAAAATGAAGCGGGAGATGTGACGTGTCAAAGAATCCATCCAGACAGAAAGAGTTGATAATAACTTTGTGAAAAACAGGATTTTCTTCCTCAGCCACATACAGCTATGAGACTAACATCTCCAGGGATATTCCCTTAGTAAATAAGAATATGCATTAAACAAATCACAAACACAATATCTTGTAAAGTCTTTGTTTATGACTTTGTGTGAATTTCATTTTTTAGTTGTTGTTTTTCTTCATATTTTATTTTCTTAGAGATTACCTCTTTCTGCAAGAGTCGAACTCTAACCCTCTCACATCACTATCGGTGTCTACCTCTGTGTCTGCCATTTTACCTTTAAGCGATTCACCCACTTCATTAATTTACTGCTAAAAATATTTCACAAAAATGTAAATTAAAATAAAATTGTAGAATTATTAGCTTTTGGACCTTGTAAAATCAGTTACGAAATAGAAAAACAATCTGTAGACTTGCAAATGTATGTACATGTTTTGGAGGTCGTGGTGACTGAGTAGTTATGAGCTCGGCTTCCAAACTTGGGGTTCTAGGTTCGAATCTCGGTGAAGACTTGGATTTTGAATTTCGTGATTTTTAGGGCGCCCCTGTGTCCACCCAACTCTAATGGGTACCGGACTCCTTACGGAGAAAGTAAGGCGATGGTCGTTGTGCTGGCCACATGACACCCTAATCGTTAACCGTTGGCCATAGAAACAGATGACCTTAACATCATCTGCCCCGTAGATCGCAAGGTATGAAAGGGGAAACTTTACTTTCTTTAACTTTACTATGTACATGTTTTACATCAATGACCCATTCACAGCGAGTTTCTATGTGTTGTCTATTACAGGGGTTCTCAACCTGTGTGTCGCGACCCCCTTGGGGGTCGATTGACGATTTGCCAGGGGTCGCCAAAGACCATCGAAAAAATGAATAGTTTTGTCTATTCTTCTATTGCTGTGTGTCTGAGCAGGGGATGGGAGGGGGGGGGGGTCGCGGCAGAGTGTGGGATTGTAAAGAGCTGAAAAGTTGAGAACCGCTGGTCTATTAGGAGAAGGATCAGACGGACAGACACATCCAGGAGCGGATCCATTTATCACCGAACGTGAGATTTTTAAAAAAAGCTCTAACGCTTTAAGAAACTCCAGGCCGTATAAATGGAGATGGACTTGCATAAAAACAACAATTTATCAAATTCTTTCAAGGACAATTGATCTCCTGGCTGACGTTATGAAAACATAATTCAAAGACGCTTGGCTTGCGTGCATCTGCCGTAATTCAGCCAAGCTAATGGGCAAATTGCGTGGCCTGGGGGGGATGCGACCGTCTGAAAGAAGAGAAACTGAGTTTTTTGTTGGGGGCAACGTGACCTGTAATCTTCTTTTGCACACTTAGTAAACATTGTTTGAACTCTCATAGGATAGTCTTAAGTGTGTAAACCTGATTTGTTTTACATTTTTTGAAATATCTAATAGATAAGGTAAAGTGTGGTTTGTGTAGCTTATATATTTGTTACACAATGAAATCAGGGTTTAAATGTCATGAACATTCCTAATAAAACAGTGCATTACATGGAATATGTTAGGAGCCCACTGGTTATTCTAAAAAATCTTTGTTTTCCCGATCCTCTCTTTCTCCATCTCTCTCTCTCTCTCTCTCTCTGTCTCTCTCTCGCTAACTCTATCTATCTCTCTCTCTTTCTCTCTGTGTGTCTTTTTCTCTTTCTCTCTCTCTGTCTCTCTCTTTCTCTTTGTGTATCTCTCTTTCTCTCTCTGTCTCTTTCTCTCTGTCTCTCTCTCTCTTTCTCGCTGTCTCTCTCTGTCTCTCTCTTTCTCTCTGTGTCTCTCTCTTTCTCTCTCTCTCTCTCTTTCTCTCTCTTTTTGTCTCTCTGTCTCTCTCTCTTTCTCTCTCTCTGTCTCTCTCTCTGTCTCTCTCTCTCTGTGTCTTTCTTTCTCTCACTCTGTCTCTCTGTGTCTCTCTCTTTCTCTTTGTGTCTCTTTCTCTCTCTGTGTCTCTCTCTGTTTCTCTCTCTGTCTCTCTTTCTCTCTCTGTCTCTCTCTCTTTCTCTCTCTCTCTGTCTCTCTCTCTGTGTCTTTCTTTCTCTCTCTCTGTCTCTCTGTGTCTCTCTCTTTCTCTTTGTGTCTCTTTCTCTCTCTGTGTCTCTCTCTTTCTTTCTGTATCTCTCTCTCTCCCTCTTTCTCTCTCTCTTTCTTTGTCTCTCTGTCTCTCTCTCTTTCTCTCTTTCTGTATCTCTCTCTCTCTACTCTTCTTCAACTTCCATCTGCTAATTTCATCTCTACCTTTTCACACTATATTCTTATTAACTGTTATCTGTCCTCTTTACCTCTCTTCTCTACCTCTTCTCTCTATCTAAACACTTTAATCTTCTCCAGTTCCTTTCTTCCTATTCCCCTAAACCTTTATTTGTTTCCTTCTGTCGCTCGGCCACTTTTCTCGTGCATACAATCACGAACTTCTTCCACTTGTAAAAGATTGTCATTGGTTTTCATCTTGCTTACCAATTCCTATTCTGAAACCTGAGCACCTTGCAGCCTTTAAAGTCAAACTGTATGGTAAACTGCCTGACCTGGAAACCGATTCGCAGTTCATCTCAACTCTAGGTGACGTCATTTGAAATCTTTAACATGAGAATGAAAGCGAAGAAGAAGAAATACATTTCATGTCTAACAAATATCCGTCGTTTCTATATTAAGAGTTAATAGGCAATAGTCGCTGCTGGTTGTGTGGTTAACGCGCTCGATTTCCAAACCGATTTGTCTCGAGTTTAAATCCTAGAGAAGACTGTTGGGGGTTATGAATTTCTGGATTACAAGTCCACCCAACTCTAATGTGTACCTGGCATACGTTGCGAAAGAGGAGGCAGTTGGTTGTCGTGCTGGCCACATGAGGCCCTCAATAATCTTCAGCCTTAGAAACAGAAAAGTTCTACATAATCTGCGCCTAATGATGAAATGTCTGAAAAGGGTCTCTATCGTTCAGCAATAAAGCATCAAATTCCAGGCTCAACTTTTTATAACTAAAACCTTTGTGCTGGCCACATGGCACCCTCGTTAACAATCAGCTACTCAAAAACGTCATCTTTACATTATTTGCCCACATTAGATAGCAAGGTCTGAATGGAGGAATCTTCACTTTTTTTGTAGTCGCTTCTTGTTTATACATTTCTCATCAAAACTGGTTAAAGTACATGCAGATCATCTTGCTACTTGTAAATAAATATGATGGGATGTAGAGAACACGCCAGACAGCTAGAGTCTCATCAATATCACTTGATTATTAATGTTATTTCAACCAACCGTTCGCTGCTTTTTGATCCCTATAGAGCAGTGGTTCCCAAACTTTTTTCTCTCGTAGACCCCTTGGAAGTCTTCGTAGACCCCTGGGGGTCTATATAGACCACTTTGGGAAACACTGCTATAGAGCGAGATGAACTGAATGCAACATGATAAATCTGCGCTGGCTCGTTTCGGCTGATAGAATAATCAATCAATCTGATATTTCTCTGGGGCTAACCGTCCGTTAAAGTCTTTAAAGGACAGCAACTTCCAATAAAGAACCAATCTCATTAACGCAAGTTATCTCCCTTGTGGCATTTAAAAAAAAAGATTCTGAGCTGGCCTTCTTTGTCTTTGTTGTTTTCTTTGCAAATCGGGACTTTAAAAGGAGTCTCTTTTCAGAGAGCATTTGCTAATGTTCATGCGACTGAATAGTTCTGTATTCTATTCTGGGTTTTTTTTTCCCTTATTTTATTCCCGTTCGATATTCTCGGTTGAGATTTTCATATATGGCGAAAAACCTTTAAAATAACAAAGCTCTTTGGTGTAACTGGTGTACAAACTAAAGAAAGTATTGATAATCTATTTTTATGTTAAGGCTATATGAATATTGTGTTCTATATTATTTAGCACTTACTTACTTACTTACTTACTTAATCCTGTGCACTCCCAGGGGAGCATAGGGCCGCAACCACACCTCTCCACCGAACTCGGTTCTGAGCAGCTTTCTTCATCTGCTCCCATGTCATTCCAGTACCCTCTGCTTCACTGACGACTGACCTCTTCCAGGTTTACTTGGGTCTGCCTACTTTCCTCTTTCCTTGTGGGTTCCAGTCAAGTGCCTGTCTTGCAACATTTGGTAGCTGGTTTTCGCAGGGTGTGTCCTATCCAGCTCCATTTAGTACTTACAGAATCCAATTTTTTTAAGATCTTCCATTTGTAACAACTATTTAGAAGACGATTTTAAAGTTTAATTAAGCGTCCTTGACCTTGCACAGTTTACCGTGGATATCTCCAACAAGCGTTGAAAGACCAGGGAACATATTGTGTTTAATTTTATGTTTAAGATAATTACGGCCCTACAGAGTTATGCGTGTTGTTTTAACTCTTTCTCTCCGTAATTATTTACCACATTCTGGTGGAATCAACGCTGGTATCGTCAGTTAGGAGAGAAAGAGTTAATGAGTTCTAGGGGGGAAAAAATTGGCAGAATGGTTTGATAGATCGATAGAATTTTTTCTGATTTCCTCTTCCCGTTACAGGTCTGTATGACGTGGCAACGAGCTATTGGTCTAAACTGCCCACAGGTTGTGACGTTGCACGTCAGTGTTGAGGCCTTCTGTTACGAATGTTTGTAAAAAAAATGTTTGTAAAATGTTTGTAAAATGTTTGTAAAATGTTTGTAAAATGTTTGTAAAATGTTTGTAAAATGTTTGTAAAATGTTTGGCATGTTTCGGATGTTCCTTCAGAGTGGAAGATAGTTTACTTCCTAGTCCAAACCTCCCGCAGGACGACGGGGGATGGGAGCGGGCACGGTTGGAACCCTCGACCGTCGATAAATCCGAACGACAGTCCAGCGCGCAAACCGCACGGCCAGGCAGCCATCCGGGCTCGATAAAGTGCAGTATCTCAACAGTTCGGTCATCCAACTAATAACAAGAAAGGTTGACCCAGTTTATCGATACACAGTGACACGCAAAGCCATCAAATGATCACTCAAAACACGTATGAGAGATGCCCACTAACAATGGGTGAGGGAGGGGGGCGCCCTAGAAACGTCTCGAAATGTAATACTCAGGGATAAGTACTCGAGTCCCATAGTTTAATAGCTAAAGCCCTAACAACTCGACCACTTTGAGGGATGATTGTCTTGTCTGCGAGACATTACAATGGACCTCATTCACCAATCGTAAACAAACAGCATTTAGCCACGTGATAATATTGATAAAACGACGAAAAATAAAACGTATCACGTGACAGCCTATGTGCATTACGTAATTTGTATAGAAGATATAGAGAATTACATGGCTAAATGTTTTTTTACGATTGGTGAATATGGTCCATTTAAATTCCTCAATGTAAGTTCAGACTCAAGTAAATGATTGGATCAATGAAGTCACGTGACCTTTTTGTTTCTCATGTTGTTGTTTTTGTTGTTGTTGTTTTTTATTAACAAAAAGGTGCATATTTTATTAGTAAGCGTACAAATTAAGTAGTTAAATTTTAAAGTACAATGTTTGCAAAACATTGCAATGCATATAGTTACATTTAGGTTGTCATAATATTTTAACGTTTTAAATTGCTTTGTATATGGAGTTATTTTTTTCCAATAGCATATAATGAATATTTTTGAAATTTAAGGTTCTTAAAATATATGTGGTGAGAATGTCAACACTAGGTAATTAAATAGAAACAATCGAAGAATGAAAGTAGAAACTTAAATGATATTAAAACATTTTAAACATCGTAGTCACATTTTTTTCCACTTTGTCTACATTGCGTATGGTTGTTTCCTTTGTGCTTTGCTACATTACCCGAGTTCTTTATATTAACTTCTATCAAACGTGCATACACATCTATGTGTGTACACACTTATGCGAACATAGGCATTTTAACATTTATATTGTTTCTTTTGTTGCCTCCCTTTTAAAGACAATTTTTGATTTCCTCCCTTGAGATTTGGAAAACTACTTCATCATCATCATCAAGGTGGAAATCCTGTCTGCTGTTTTTCATGTTTGTTTTACAGCGCTGGTTGGTCTTTCACCAGTAATAATTACGCGCTTGTAGTTGCAAGAGAAAAAAAAAGCTGAATCTTAAACTCGCTCGAAAACGTTATGAATACAAAACGAAACATTAGTTTGAATACGTTGACCTCTAGTGCTTCGTATCACTCGAGTTCCATATGCTCTAAAGTCGTCTGCTAGCACTTATTTTGCATACATGAGAGTATGATCACATACATATTCATGAAACTAAAACATCTTGGGTCTTAAGATTTCCCAGCGCACACCTCGCGAACCCCATACAACTCTTATTATCTGTTCTAACCTTACACTGCACAGAGCATGATTTTGACTTGCAGACGACAAGGTCTTCCATCTTGGTAAAGGAATGCTGGGATAACCCGAAGCAGCAGTGTCAATAAATATTTATGCTCTGTTTAAGTATTGGAATAAAGCGTTCTGTATTCAGTGTGAACAATCTATAATAATCATTTTAGAATGATATAGGCAGCATAGGGTAATCCGCAATTATTTAGAAAGATGTAGGGTAAGCGGCAATTTTTGAATGACATAAGGGAAGCAATCAATTTTAGAATGACATCGTAAGCAGCAATCTTTAGAATGATATAGGGTAAGCAGAAATCTTTAGAATGATATAGGGTAATCAGCAATTTTTAGAATGATATAGGGTAATCAGCAATTTTTAGAATGATATAGGGTAAGCAGCAATTTTTAGAATGATATTGGGTAAGCAGCAATTTATAGAATGATTAAGCAAGAATCTTTAGAATAATATCGGGTATGTAGCAATCTTTAGAGTGCTATAGGGTAAGCAGCAATCTCTAGAATGATATAGGGTAAGCAGTAATCTTATATGATACGATATATTGAAATGTTGTGGACTGCAGACATGGCTTTATCATGGACACATACAGATATTTTAATAATTTAAAAAAACAGCAAGGATTAATTCAGAAAGGAAATATATATTTTTTAAAAAAGCAAATAGAATAAGCTGTAAATCTAAACAACGCTAACAAAATGCTGGACTATTAGAGATAGAACCGACTATGAAACTACCTACTACCTTAATTCTACTATTTAGTTTTACAACTCAGGTAGCTAAAAAATAGAACATGCCAAGGCTCGTAATTTTTTCTTTTAACTAGACGAATAAAATTACAACAAATAAACCTAGAATTCAACATAGCTTTAACCAAGTTTCTATCCACTATTTACAATACTATTGACAAATTACAATCATGACATCTACTTTAAAAACGCGATCGGAGTTGATAACTAGTTGCGACAAATTAAAAGGTCAAGTTCTAGGGAATAGAGCAGTGGGTCCCAAACCTTTTTCAGCTTGGGCGCCATACAAAGTTCAAGCACATTTGTTAAGTAAAACCAAAATTGTCGCGTCCAACGGACTCGATCCTATACAGCTTCGTTATGCCCAAGACAACTAATCCAGCCTACCATTCAGGAAGGCTGCCTGGTCGTGCGGTGTGCGCTCTGGACTGTCGTGCGGTCGACTCGATGGTCCCAAGCTCATACCCTACCTCCTACGGGAAGTTTGGACTAGGTTGTAGATTATATTAAACTTCTCAACGAACATTCCGAAACATGTAAACCATTTTACAAACAAAAAAAAAAACCTTTTTACCTAAAATCTCATAAGACACTAAAATTGGATAGAATGCAAAATATCTTTCTTTAAATATAAAATACATTGAATTTTTACACACAAATATCCACGGACTTCCAATCTTGCGTGTTACGTGTAGGAATATACAAAATATAAATTGGAACACATGATGTCAAATTAACCTTCAACTCACTCACGTCTGTTTTCAATGTGTCCTTTTTTTTCAACGGACTTTGCCTCCTGGATAAACAACGCAAAATAGCTTTGAAAATAACCAAATGTAATTCATCTTTTTTCTGAAAATAGATCCTAAAAATAATAATGATAATAATAATAATAAGAAGAAGAAGAAGAAGAAGAATATATTTATTGTCCGTAAGGAATTTGTCTTACAATTTGTGCATTACACCAAACAAAACATTATAACTATAATAAAAAAATAAAATGTACATTCACACCAGACTCACTTTTAATTTACATGTGACAAAGTTTATATCAGATTGTTGTTATTTAATGATTTGATTGCCAGGGGAACAAAAGAGTTTTTGTGTCTGATTGTCTTTGCTAGCGGTGTTTTATATTAGATATGTGTTCATCTACGGATATACACATCCTGACTCAAAATGTGATTCTTTATTTCTAGAATCTTTTTAGCTTTTTTTATGGGTGTTTATCTTAGTGCATACTTTTACATCAGTCTGTGCACGAACGCACACGCACACACACACACATTCCATAAGTTTTGATTTCCCAACAGAACTTCATTCTAAAACGAAAATCAATGCGGCGAATTCTAGACGTGACGGAAATCACCAACGCCTCGGAATGTTGGGAATTAAATCTTTACTAATTACTTCCCCCTTTTTTCAAGATTTGAGTTCATCAGCCGAACGGATGATGATTTAGCTTCATTAGAGGCAGACCTCTCGGTGAGAAAGACAGAGTGATTTGATTGTCTGGGTCTGCTTTTTACGCATGTAGAGAGTCTGTCGTAATGTTGGGTGCCTTGAAAGTTAATCAGACTTGCTACACTTTACCACTATGTGATGTAGGCTGAGTGCAACAGTCCTGACTGAATGTTTTACAGTATCTTATGCATGGGGTACAAACGTTTGTTCTTAATCACAATTGTTCAGACAGTTCTTTGTTGATCAAAAATTTTTAACTCAGTTGTCATTGAAATATAAAAATCCTTTTTTTAAAAAACAAAAAAAACTTATGTAAAGGGAAAGAACTACGTTTTTTAAATTATATCTACCAATAACTTACAAGTTATTTCCCTTATACGATATCAAACAAAAGAATCAATTAACAATAATTAATTGACTAATTGAGTTTTTTTTTAATTCATTTATGTTTTGTTAGGTACAATAAATAATTGTTTAGTTTCAACTTGATCAGAGAAAGCGAGAAGGAGAAATAGCGATAACAATTATTTGAGGAGACTAAACCCAACAGATTTAGCCACATCTGTGAATTTCCCTTGTCGCTATTAAACAAAATAATAACTTTTTTTAGTGAGTCTTGTCTTGTCTATGTCAATGAATAATTGTGCGAAGTTTCAGCTTGATCCGAGAATGGGTGTTGGAGAAATAACGCGTACAAGCTTTATACCAGACAGACAGACAGAGTGAGTCGATGTAAGCTTTGAAAAAAAAAATTATTGGTCCAAGGAGTCAGTGTTCACCCAATCACATTTGTTTTTACTTCTAAGAATTGATTTCAAATATTTCCGTTTCCTGTTTCTACAACGTTATTTCCTCACTCGGCCCACAATGCTCTAGCTCTGCTGAAGGCTTTCCTTTCCAGAGCTTTCCAGAATTTTTTCACAGTCTTCGTCCAACTTCATCTTGACAACGACACATTTTAACCCTTAACGTGCTGAGCTGTTTTACAATGAGTGTATACAAAATGGAATTACATTTCTGATTTTTAGAGGCCAAAATACCCCACGCGTTGTAAGAGCTAAATACCTTCTTCTAATCTTATCTTCAAAAAGAAGATGATATGTGCTAAATTTCAGCTTCCCATCCTGTGTGTCGGAGAAATAACGTGTACAGATTTTTTGCCTGACAGACAGACAGACAGACAGAGATGATGTAATATTTTTTTTTAAATCAGAAACTCTGCAAAGTTGTTCTGTTTAGCGTGTAGCATATATTGAGCGCATTCTTAGAAAGAAAGATAATGGATAAAAATTTCATTTAGAAAGCCTTCAGGATAGAAGACTCAAAAGTAAAGTAGCAATTATGCATAATGCACTGAACCATAATCTTCAAATACAAAAACAAAATTTAATTAAAAAACTCAGGAAGACACAAAGATAGACACATATGTAATGCCCGATATACTAGGACAAATTTGTACAAATACTCCTTCTTCCCTAGAGCTATTAGAGCATGGAATGGGTTGCCTGAGCTAGCTAGCCAGGAAAACCAGTGACTTGGCAGAATTTAAGTCATTGGTTAATATGCATGACTAAATGCATGACGCGTAGGACGTAATCATCTTCTTTTTTTAAGTAACGTCTGTATTATATAAGATATAAGATATATAACCCACTTGGCAGTGAGCTCATGATGAATTTAAAGGTGGTATATCATTAATAAGTGAATTAGATGTCAGTAGATTATGACCGTCAACTTTTCAGACTGGCGAAAACAATTTTTTTTTCAGTAGAAGAGATTACACTGCCAACAATACACAAGACAAAAACTTATAAGTTCCCTGTTTACACAACAATTAAGGTTTAACATTGTTCCGAAACTGTCCAAATTTGACGATCACTGGGTTGTACATTGTCCTCTGTTGGAGATTCATGTACGTAAATGAACGAAGTCCTTGACATTGGGGTTCTTTCGGAAGAATCTGTCCTTTATTTCCTATGGAAGCCCACAGTAGCATAGATGTGTTATTGTTGCGTTTACCAGCCGATAAGCTTGAATTCCTATTGTAACTTTTTATATACCCACAAGGTGGGCTGATAACGCAAAAAAGGTTATCTCCCTTCATTTATTACAATATATATTTATTGTTTTAACGTCCCCAATCTGTCTCCACCTCTTTTTTTTCCCCGTCTTTGTTTCTCCCCAGCCCCCACTTGTCCGCTTTCGCCCCCCTAACTATTTACTCAATCTATTGGCTGAATCAATCGAGGCATATATCAATCAATATAATTTTTGTTTATTGCTTCCCTCTAAATCCATTCTGTGTCTTCTGTGTCGGAAGATAAGGCGGTAAATATACTGTATTTTGCTTTTTTTCTTCTAGAATAGGAAACCTCAGCATTTGCGCTATTGAATTATATAGCTTTTGTAATCATAGGAATCCTTGGGTTTCTCTATTTTTGTTATCTAGTCTATTTTATAAAGATATTTCAGTGCGGAATTAGAGCAAACAACACGTTAATCGTTTTCCTTAAAATAAATAAAAATGATTGCAATAATCCTGGTGTACAACACTATGCATTATTATGCATTAACGTTTATTATTGCATGTAATTATTTATCATAGTACATCAATGTAAATTATTAATATGTACCAATGATTATAAAATATTTTTTAAAAAATATTTCCAAATGTTTGTTATTTGTGTTTGTGTCTCTAGGTGCCTGCTGAGACTGGCCGCGAAATGTTAGACGAAACTTGTAACCAAACTTCTTTGTGATCGCAGTCATGAGGACACTAACCACGATATTTATCTACTGCAGTTGTATCTGGACTTGCCAAGGTAAATTGAAGACCTCATCTCAATCCACATTTATAGTCATCGTCTCACCTTTGAGATTCTTATCTTATCTTATCTATCTTATATAATACAGACGTTACTTCAAAAAAAAGAAGATGCTTATTAACCAAAGACCTAAATTCTGCTGTCACTGGTTTTCCTGGCTGGCTCAGGCAACCCATTCCATGCTCTAATAGCGCTAGGGAAGAAGGAGCATTTGTACAAATTTGTCCTAGCATGTGGAACGAGGAATGTGCCTTTATCTTTGTGGAACAAAGAGGCCTCAGTAAAAACAAATCACTCTCCACGTTCTCTTGCTAGACTTTGAATTGGTTTCCAAGGTCAGCCTCAAAGTTTCCCAAACTTTTTCCTTAACGGAACACTTCGCACATTCTGAGTATTTAGCGGAACACTTTGCTTATTATTTAAAGAGATTAATTCACCTGGTGGCCTATTAGTTAACTCTTTCTCTCCTAACTGACGATACCAACGTTGATTATACTAGAATGTGGTAAATAATTACGGAGAGAAAGAGTTAATTATTCCAGAAGTTTGCGGAAGACCTATTCAGGCCTCGCGGAACAACATGGAACAGTTTGGGAAACACTGGACTAGTTTTTCGCCATGTTCTGGGTTTTCTCTGCGTGTTGTGCCCTTGTGGGTCCAACCTAAGCCCTGTCTAGCTCTGTTGCTGGCATCTTTTCTTAGGGTGTGACCAATCCATCTCCTCACTCAATCTGAGGTTTGTCTAGCTCTGTTGCTGGCATCTTTTCTTAAGGTTTGACCAATACATCTCCTCAATCTGAGGCTTGTCTAGCTCTGTTGCTGGGATCTTTTCTTAGGGTGTGACCAATACATCTTTCAAATCTAAGGTTTGTCTACTTGAGGTAGGCATCTTTTTTAAGTTGTGACTAATATACCTTGTTTTCCCCAAGATCTGCACCTCTATCAGTGGCGTAGCTAGGGTGGGGGAGGAGGAGAGGGAAATTTGAAAATCCCCCGGGTCCCCAGTTGAAGGGGGCCCCCAAATTAGTGTTTTTTTTACATTAAATATTAAATATTACGGAGGCGCAGTGGCTGTGTGGTAAAGCGCTGGACTTCCAAACCGGGATCCGGGGTTCGAATCCTGGTGAATACTTGGATTTTTCATTTCGGAATCTTCGGGCGTCTATGAGTCCACCCAGCTCTAATGAGTACCTGACATTAATTGGGGAAAAGTTAAGGCGGTTGATCGTTGTGCTGGCCACATGACATCCTCGTTAACCGTTGGCCACAGAATCAGATGACCTTTACACTATCTTTCAGACCACAAGGTCTGAAAGAGGAACTTTACTTTACTTATTAAATATTACGGAAAATGCAGGGGCCCCTAAAGAGGTCAAGCCCCCACCCCCACGCCAACAAATGCTGAAAAATTTCTAGCTACGCCCATGTCTCTACTTTTCTCTGTCCCTATCTCTCAGACTTCGGTGTTTTCTTATTTTTCATACTACTGTATGTTCAAGGTAAAAGGTGGTCGACATAACAGGGGCACCCCATGGAAACGCTTCAAAGACCAGTTTAGGCCAACTTGCCTAAGCTGACATAGAAGAGAGCACCTGGTTGCATGCGGCCTCAGAATGAGACAGCTGCAGGCCACTCACAAAGGCAGCGGGATACAGATTTGAGACCAAAAGAAAATCGCTGCCGAGGACAAACGCAGACGGTGAAAAGAAAATCTAAATCGACCACCTGCGGACAATGGTTATGCTTGCCCTGGTGGTGGCAAAATATGTAGGTCACAGCTTGGGCTGCGCAGCCACGGGAAATACTGCATTCCTAACTAATCTTCGGACTCGAAGACAAGCCTTATCATTATGTTCAAGTAATTTCTCAAACATTTACTGTAGATGCTTCAATATTTTTTAAAGTTTATACATTTCTTTTCTTTACTGAGAATCTCTAGCTGTCTAGTGGATCGTCTCATTTATTAGAGAAAGTATTTTTCGTTTGCTCCCTCTCTATTGCTCCAGATAATGCCCTACAGAGCTAGTTGGTGACACAGGGCAGTGCCCCGTGGGAGTCAGTTTGTCTATATCACATCCTGGAGACTGATCGGGAAACCCTAACGACGAGTGCGCAAATAAGCCTCGTTTAATGTCGACGTTACAGAGAGACTAGCCCCATGGATCGATTGTTTCCCCCCGACACTGTGGTGAGGCTTTAATAGAGGGATTAGAGGAGCTTGATAGAGCCAGGGGGAGGGGGTGGAGCTTGATACAACCAGAGGGAGGGGAGGAGGAAGGTAGGGGGGAATGACATCTCCTTGTTAATTAGAGGTGGATTGGTGGATAAATGACTGGATTAAGTGGAACATAGTATGGAACTATATCAATGGAGCATAGAGCATTAGTATAACAGGATTAATGGGCCATAGCGTTTAGTGGATTAGTGGATCATGGAGTATAACTATATCAGTTGATCATGGAATATACCTGAATCAATATCACGGGAAATAACTCTGGATTAGAAAAGCCCGTGATGAGAATGGGTAGTGGTTCTTATTTTTGCAAAGGATCTCCGTAAGTTGAGAACAAAGGAACATTCAGAACAGGGCCTACATACTTGATCACTACATTCAGAACAGAGGCTACATACATGGCTATTACATACAGAACAGAGGCTACATACATGGCTATTACATACAGAACAGAGGCTACATACATGACTATAACATACAGAACAGGGCCTACATACATGACTATTACATTCAGAACAGAGGCTACATACATGACTATTACATACAGAACAGGGCCTACATACATGACTATAACATACAGAACAGGGCCTACATACATGACTATAACATACAGAACAGAGCCTACATACATGACTATTACATTCAGAACAGAGGCTACATACATGACTATTACATACAGAACAGAGGCTACATACATGACTATAACATACAGAACAGGGCCTACATACATGACTATTACATTCAGAACAGAGGCTACATACATGACTATTACATACAGAACAGGGCCTACATACATGACTATAACATACAGAACAGGGCCTACATGCATGACTATAACATACAGAACAGAGCCTACATACATGACTATTACATTCAGAACAGAGGCTACATACATGACTATTACATACAGAACAGAGGCTACATACATGACTATTACATACAGAATAGGGCCTACATACATGACTATTACATTCAGAACAGGGCCTACATACATGACTATTATATACAGAACAGGGCCTACATACATGACTATAACATACAGAACAGAGGCTACATACATGACTATTACATTCAGAACAGGCTACATACATGACCATGATGCATATCGTAGGGAAAAGAATTAGATCTGCAAGCTCGTTGGCTAAACTTTAGTTTGACCGTTGTAATCTTTCAAAGTATAAAATAAATAATATCAATTTGGCTAGAGGATTAGAAAATCTTTACCTGAATAGATATTTCTTGGGCAATTTCCGGACGCAGGCATGCGGGAGTTTAATAAATTTATGTTCAGGAACAATTTGCCGCCGTCTTTGAAGCCTAGATCTAAAGGCCTATCATTAGAATAGTATAAATTCTAGTAGATCTATACATTCGCTTAACCAGGATTTTTTTCGGAAAAGGTGGTTTGGGGGGGGGGGCTGTGCGGTGTAAAAAAAAATTACACTTTAAACAAAAAATTTCTAACATTAATTAGTTATTAAGAGTAAAATAATCGCTCTATAAGATGTATGAAGGAGGTAGGCCTATTGTCTTTTATAAATTTCACATTCTGTTCAACTTGAAATGGAACACAGTTCACGACATTCTCTCTAGTTTATCCTCATTTTTCAGGAATGATCCTAATCGAAAAAATGTTTATAGATGTATACCATCTTCACTTGTGGAGAGTTTTTAAAGATCAAGACATTATAAAATTCTTATTGAGGCACTAATTTTTTATTTTTTTTTTAGACCACAGGGGAAACAAATCTTTGTTGCCTTTTTTTGACTTCTGTACCGTGTGAACTCCCCTTGTGACATACTCAAGTTGACAATATGAAGTTAATATGATCTGTTCCAAGACTGGTTCGGCTTGGTCAACTAACTTAATTAAAGAAGTTACGAAGAATTAGTTGGTTGTGGTCCTATGCTCCAAAATATACCAGAGCTGCACGAGTTTAAACAAATTTGTGGCCAACGGGAAAATGGCATTCTGGGAATATTTCGCAGGAACCGCCGGAAACATAGATCTACATGTACTCATCCACAAAAACTTTCCAAAAGAAAATTATCTAGGTGGCGCTATTCTGGTGATATGCTAGATATTGAAAGAAGCCTGGAAAGAAATATCTTTTACCGATGGCAGGGTCAACAAAGGGGCAGGCAGGGGAGAGAACTAATACATCAGTTTTGTTGTAATGACGAGCAGACGTAGCCAGACCTACCAGAGTTATGCCAGTATCACGAATTCTATTATAAGTTATCAACGTATTGGCGTGTTTAGATAAACATCTGTTTCTCTCTAATACCAGTACCGGGGTCTATAAATCAGATATAGATCTATATAAATAATAAAATGCATCTTATAAGCTCTGTTGTAGATTCAGTACGCATCAATATATGTAACATTATAAATGTTTCATTTTAGCAACAATCATAAGAAAATGACACATATGTTATAAGCTTATAGACCCTATAACAGGGGTTCTCAACCTGTGGGTCGCGACCCCCTTGGGGGTCGATTGACGATTTGCCAGGGGTCGCCTTTGACCATCGAAAATATGGATTGTTCGTGTCTATTCTTCTATTGCTGTATGTGTGTGTGTGTGGGAGGGGGGGGGTCGCGACAGAGTGGGAGATTGTAAAAGGGGTCGCTGAGCATTAAAGGTTGAGAACCGCTGCGGCCTATATGATGACAAATAATCAATATTATCTTTATAATTCTTTCTTTTTTTATGTGTTTCGAAAGGTTTGCTATAAACAATAAAACTGCCCTTCAAAAAGTTTTCTAAAAATGTGTATAATTTTAAATAAATGCAAGAATTTGAGATCTTGAAGACTAAAGTCTTACTTCCTGAAGTACTAACGACTAATTTCAATATTTTAGTTCTATGTTGTGCTTGCTACTGAGTCTCAAATGATATTAATCATGGTTGAAAACAGGGATTGACTGGGTATCAAAATCGGCCGGGCATTTCTATACCATCCGGCCCATAATTTATATTTATAAGATGGACATCCAGTTCTAAGTCTACCTGTCCTCAAAATCATTATGTTAAATTTGATAATGTATCGATAGTTGTACACATGCTTACAGTGAACACTATGTCCTTATAAAGAATAAAGGCTTTATGTTGCTTTTTAATCGCAAAGTGTATAGCCCCTAAAAGGGTGAAGCTCTATGGATGTAGGGCATTGTAGGCTATTACATTATTTCGGAAAATATGTTAGATTAAATTAGTAGGCCTTAGTAGAGTCAGTAAAAGATTTTTTTTTTAAATACTTCGCTCAGAGGCCCCTTCCCCTGAAAAAGGAATACTATAAAACATTTAACAGTGGCATCCATGCGGCCCTTATCTTATAAAATACAGACGTGATTTAAAAAAAGAACATGCTTACTGTAGTCCTACCGGCCCATTTGGATACCGGCCCACCGGGCAATTGCCCGAATGCCCATACTGCCAGTCCGCCCCTGGTTGAAAAGGACTCTTTTGAACACTATTAGTATATATTACAATTTCATGAGATTTCCAGGAGCTCCTGGTAAATCAGGAGGCCGCGGGAAATCGGTTATAAGTTATAAAATGGTTTAATTTAATAATTTACACCTAGAATTAGCGCGGGGCGGGTTCTATGAAAGTACGGGGCCCATTGCGGTTGCATAGGTTGCATTCGCTGAAAGCCGGCCCTGGAAAATAGCGGCGTTTGCTGCGCTGCGTGTCGACAAGTGATAATACTTCTGCTTGATAGGAAACTAGACTAGTTAGCTAGAGTTATATTTTCTTTCCTAAATCTTTCAAAGCAGACTGTTGAAAAGTTTATTTTCTTTCTTTTTTCTTTCTCTTTTCTTTCTTTTTTCTTTCTTTTTTCTTTCTTTTTTCTTGCTCTTTTCTTTCTTTTTTCTTTCTTTTTTCTTCTTTTTTCTTTCTCTTTTCTTTCTTTTTTTCTATCTTTTTTCTTTCTTTTTTCTTTCTCTTTTCTTTCTTTTTTCTTTCTATTTTCTTTTTTTTTTCTTTCTCTTTTCTTTCTTTTTTCTTTCTTTTTTCTTTCTCTTTTCTTTCTTTTTTCTTTCTATTTTCTTTCTTTTTTCTTTCTATTTTCTTTCTTTTTTCTTTCTCTTTTCTTTCTTTTTTCTTTCTTTTTTCTTTCTCTTTTCTTTCTTTTTTCTTTCTTTTTTCTTTCTTTTTTCTTTCTTTTTTTCTATCTTTTTTCTTTCTTTTTTCTATCTTTTTTCTTTCTTTTTTCTTTCTCTTTTCTTTCTTTTTTCTTTTTTTTCTTTCTCTTTTCTTTCTTTTTTCTTTCTTTTTTCTTTCTATTTTATTTCTTTTTCTTTCTCTTTTCTATCTTTTTTCTTTTTCGTTTCTTTCTTTTTTTTTCTCTTTTCTTTCTTTTTTTTCTATCTTTTTTCTTTCTTTTTTCTTTCTCTTTTCTTTCTTTTTTCTTTCTTTTTTCTTTCTTTTTTCTTTCTCTTTTCTTTCTTTTTTCTTTCTCTTTTCTTTCTTTTTTCTTTCTATTTTCTTTCTTTTTTCTTTCTTTTTTCTTTCTTTTTTCTTTCTTTTTTTCTATCTTTTTTCTTTCTTTTTTCTATCTTTTTTCTTTCTTTTTTCTTTCTCTTTTCTTTCTTTTTTCTTTTTTTTCTTTCTCTTTTCTTTCTTTTTTCTTTCTTTTTTCTTTCTATTTTATTTCTTTTTCTTTCTCTTTTCTATCTTTTTTCTTTTTCGTTTCTTTCTTTTTTTTTCTCTTTTCTTTCTTTTTTTTCTATCTTTTTTCTTTCTTTTTTCTTTCTCTTTTCTTTCTTTTTTCTTTCTTTTTTCTTTCTTTTTTCTTTCTCTTTTCTTTCTTTTTTCTTTCTCTTTTCTTTCTTTTTTCTTTCTATTTTCTTTCTTTTTTCTTTCTATTTTCTTTCTTTTTTCTTTCTCTTTTCTTTCTTTTTTCTTTCTTTTTTCTTTCTCTTTTCTTTCTTTTTTCTTTCTTTTTTCTTTCTTTTTTTCTTTCTTTTTTCTTTCTTTTTTTCTATCTTTTTTCTTTCTTTTTTCTATCTTTTTTCTTTCTCTTTTCTTTTTTTCTCTTTTCTTTCTTTTTTCTTTCTCTTTTCTTTCTCTTTTCTTTCTTTTTCTTTCTTTTTTCTTTCTTTTTTCTTTCTCTTTTCTTTCTTTTTTCTTTCTATTTTCTTTCTTTTTTCTTTCTTTTTTTCTTTCTATTTTCTTTCTTTTTTCTTTCTTTTTTTCTATCTTTTTTCTTTCTATTTTCTTTCTTTTTTCTTTCTATTTTCTTTCTCTTTTCTTTCTTTTTTCTTTCTATTTTCTTTCTTTTTTCTTTCTTTTTTTCTTTCTATTTTCTTTCTTTTTTCTTTCTTTTTTTCTATCTTTTTTCTTTCTTTTTTCTTTCTATTTTCTTTCTATTTTCTTTCTTTTTTCTTTTTTTTTTCTTTCTCTTTTCTTTCTTTTTTCTTTCTTTTTTCTTTCTATTTTCTTTTTTTTTCTTTCTCTTTTCTATCTTTTGTCTTTTTCATTTCTTTCTTTTTTTTTCTTTTTTCTTTCTTTTTTCTTTCTCTTTTCTTTCTTTTTTCTTTCTCTTTTCTTTCTTTTTCTTTCTTTTTTCTTTCTTTTTTCTTTCTCTTTTCTTTCTTTTTTCTTTCTATTTTCTTTCTTTTTTCTTTCTATTTTGTTTCTTTTTTCTGTCTCTTTTCTTTCTTTTTTCTTTCTTTTTTCTATCTTTTTTCTTTCTTTTTTCTTTCTCTTTTCTTTCTATTTTTTTTTCTTTTTTCTTTTTTTTTTCTTTCTCTTTTCTTTCTTTTTCTTTCTTTTTTCTTTCTATTTTCTTTCTTTTTTCTTTCTATTTTCTTTCTTTTTCTTTCTCTTTTCTATCTTTTTTCTTTCTCTTTTCTTTCTTTTTTTCTATCTTTTTTCTTTCTTTTTTCTTTCTCTTTTCTTTCTTTTTTCTTTCTATTTTCTTTTTTTTTTTCTTTCTCTTTTCTTTCTTTTTTCTTTCTTTTTTCTTTCTCTTTTCTTTCTTTTTTCTTTCTATTTTCTTTCTTTTTTCTTTCTATTTTCTTTCTTTTTTCTTTCTCTTTTTTTTCTTTTTTCTTTCTTTTTTCTTTCTCTTTTCTTTCTTTTTTCTTTCTTTTTTCTTTCTTTTTTTCTATCTTTTTTCTTTCTTTTTTCTATCTTTTTTCTTTCTTTTTTCTTTCTCTTTTCTTTCTTTTTTCTTTTTTTTCTTTCTCTTTTCTTTCTTTTTTCTTTCTTTTTTCTTTCTATTTTATTTCTTTTTCTTTCTCTTTTCTATCTTTTTTCTTTTTCGTTTCTTTCTTTTTTTTTCTCTTTTCTTTCTTTTTTTTCTATCTTTTTTCTTTCTTTTTTCTTTCTCTTTTCTTTCTTTTTTCTTTCTTTTTTCTTTCTTTTTTCTTTCTCTTTTCTTTCTTTTTTCTTTCTCTTTTCTTTCTTTTTTCTTTCTATTTTCTTTCTTTTTTCTTTCTATTTTCTTTCTTTTTTCTTTCTCTTTTCTTTCTTTTTTCTTTCTTTTTTCTTTCTCTTTTCTTTCTTTTTTCTTTCTTTTTTCTTTCTTTTTTTCTTTCTTTTTTCTTTCTTTTTTTTCTATCTTTTTTCTTTCTTTTTTTTATCTTTTTTCTTTCTCTTTTCTTTTTTTCTCTTTTCTTTCTTTTTTCTTTCTCTTTTCTTTCTCTTTTCTTTCTTTTTCTTTCTTTTTTCTTTCTTTTTTCTTTCTCTTTTCTTTCTTTTTTCTTTTTATTTTCTTTCTTTTTTCTTTCTTTTTTTCTTTCTATTTTCTTTCTTTTTTCTTTCTTTTTTTCTATCTTTTTTCTTTCTATTTTCTTTCTTTTTTCTTTCTATTTTCTTTCTTTTTTCTTTTTTTTTCTTTCTCTTTTCTTTCTTTTTTCTTTCTTTTTTCTTTCTATTTTCTTTTTTTTTCTTTCTCTTTTCTATCTTTTGTCTTTTTCATTTCTTTCTTTTTTTTTCTTTTTTCTTTCTTTTTTCTTTCTCTTTTCTTTCTTTTTTCTTTCTCTTTTCTTTCTTTTTCTTTCTTTTTTCTTTCTTTTTTCTTTCTCTTTTCTTTCTTTTTTCTTTCTATTTTCTTTCTTTTTTCTTTCTATTTTCTTTCTTTTTTCTGTCTCTTTTCTTTCTTTTTTCTTTCTTTTTTCTTTCTCTTTTCTTTCTTTTTTCTTTCTTTTTTCTATCTTTTTTCTTTCTTTTTTCTTTCTCTTTTCTTTCTATTTTTTTTTCTCTTTTCTTTTTTTTTCTTTCTCTTTTCTTTCTTTTTCTTTCTTTTTTCTTTCTATTTTCTTTCTTTTTTCTTTCTATTTTCTTTCTTTTTCTTTCTCTTTTCTATCTTTTTTCTTTTTCGTTTCTTTCTTTTTTTTCTCTTTTCTATCTTTTTTCTTTCTCTTTTCTTTCTTTTTTCTTTCTCTTTTCTTTCTTTTTTCTTTCTTTTTTCTTTCTTTTTGTTTTTACGATACCTCAGTTTTCGTTTTAACATCGACGAAACATCGACATCGAGTTATTTACTCTCATGAATGAAAATAATTTACTATTTGGAAGGGGGGGGGGTCGCTGCGTAGTGAGGAATTGTAAAAAGGGGTCTCCGAGCAAAAAGGTTTAGAACCGCTAAAAAAATAGTCCAGTTTGACATGAACTAGGATCAGGAAGCTTTCCAGTTTTTTCTTCTAAATGGAAGTTCTGACTAACAAGTGTTTTCTATTCATCTTATTTCACTAATTTTGACCACTACACTATGGTTACTGACGCTTGACCACTAGACTATGATCACTGAACCTTGACCACTGGATTATGGTCACTTGCCTCGAGGGCAAAGTTTCAGGATGTTATCCTAAGGTTGCAGTCACTTTTTAACGGTGAATCAATACTGTAATTGTTTGTACACTCGATCGATGGCTTCAGATCGTGGCTGTGTCTGTGTGTGTGTGCGTGCGTCTCTCTCTCTGTGTGTATGCCTATGTGTATGTGTATGTGTGTGTGTCTATGTGTGTGTGTGTGTGTCTATATGTGTGTGTGTGTGTCTATGTGTATGTGTGTGTCTATGTGTATGTGTGTGTGTCTATATGTGTGTGTGTGTGTGTGTCTACCTGTTTGAAGGTCGATACGTCTTGCAGTTGCCGCAGGACATAATTTATTAGGAGGAGAATAAATGTATGACAAGGGATCAGAGGAAAGACCGTAACGGTTGAAACCTACCCAGAAAAACAAAATATGACGTGGTCTGTGACCGTAAGTAGCCAATCAAATCAGCTAAAGATTTGACTTTAATGTTAGTGTCAACCTGTGCGATATTTGCCAGCTAATTCGCTTATCTTCTGCTGATGTCTGTTTAAAAGGATATTTAGTAAAAAATGTTAATTTCGGATAAAGAATAAACGGTTTCAAAAAGTTAACAAATGTAGGCGTCTAAAGACAAATCTGTTATCCTCTGAGGGTCTTTTAAGTTCTCTTGTTTTGTATCTGCACCTTCCTTAGACAAGGGCTTTTCTTTGGGTCTCAAACGTCTAGAGGCAAATCTGCTGCCAACTCCTATCCGTTATGTAAGTCAGGCCAAAATGTTTATAGCATTTCTGGAGTGGAGGCACTTCTTTTACGCCGTCTTCCTTTAAGCCCGCCAAAAAAAAACGATCCCCTTTATGCATGCGGTTATCCCCCATACGGTATAGGTGCCCCAACCCAACACTGCCTCTAGCAGAACCGGTTATCCCCCATACGGTATAGGTGCCCAACCCAACCCTGACTCTAGCGGAACCGGTTATCCCCCATGCGGTATAGGTGCCCAACCCAACCCTGACTCTCGCAGAACGTGGTTACTTGTCGTTATCCTGCATTTTAAAGAACATTTCAACAGACTTTAAGAGTTAACAGCTTTTTGAATATGAAAGACTGCATCCCCTTCAATGTGCAGGCCAATACCACTCTTTACATTACTACTCTTTACAATACCACTCTTTACAATACCACTCTTTACAATACCACTCTTTACAATACCACTCTTTACACTAAACATCGTTTGCCATCACAGCAAGGTCTCATGGAGCAGGTTGATGTATCCCATATACTATAAGTACTACTTTTAGACCATGCGATCTATGGGGCAGATGATGTAAAGTTCATCTGTTTTTGTGGCCCACGGTTAACGAGAGTGCCATGTGGCTAGCACAATGATCAACCGCCTTTATTTTCTCCAACTAATGTCAGTGGGTTGTCCTAATGAGTGTATGGTATGTCCTAATAAGTATGTGGCTTGTCTTTATTAGTGTATGGGATGTCCTAATAAGTATATGGGTTGTCCTTATTAGTGTATGGGATGTCCTAATAAGTACGTGGGTTGTCCTTATTAGTGTATGGGATGTCCTAATAAGTACGTGGGTTGTCCTTATTAGTGTATGGGATGTCCTAATAAGTACGTGGGTTGTCCTTATTAGTGTATGGGATGTCCTAATAAGTACGTGGGGTGTCCTTATTAGTGTATGGGATGTCCTAATGAGTATGTGGGTTGTCCTTATTAGTGTATGGGATGTCCTAATGAGTATGTGGGTTGTCCTTATTAGTGTATGGGATGTCCTAATAAGTACGTGGGTTGTCCTTATTAGTGTATGGGATGTCCTAATAAGTACGTGGGTTGTCCTTATTAGTGTATGGGATGTTCTAATGAGTATGTGGGTTGTCCTTATTAGTGTATGGGATGTCCTAATAATTACGTGGGTTGTCCTTATTAGTGTATGGGATGTCCTAATAAGTACGTGGGTTGTCCTTATTAGTGTATGGGATGTTCTTATGAGTATGTGGGTTGTCCTTATTAGTGTATGGGATGTCCTAATAAGTACGTGGGTTGTCCTTATTAGTGTATGGGATGTCCTAATAAGTACGTGGGTTGTCCTTATTAGTGTATGGGATGTTCTAATGAGTATGTGGGTTGTCCTTATTAGTGTATGGGATGTCCTAATAATTACGTGGGTTGTCCTTATTAGTGTATGGGATGTCCTAATGAGTATGTGGGTTGTCAATGAGGATCTTTTGAGTTTTCGATACTGTCGTGAAATTAGTAAGCATTTTTGTTATGTGTGAACAAGCTGGTTTAAAAAAAGGTTTAACAGCTCAAACAAGATTTCCATCATAAAGTTGGTCTAAACATCATAAATATAATAGTTTTAATTTCTATCTGATTTCTTCCACGCAGGCTTCAACTGCAAGTTTCCCAATGAGGGTTGCCATGACAACAGCGAATGCTGCAGCGGGAAATGTATTCATGCACATCCGGGCACCAACCCACGCTGCACAAAGCTGAGGTAAAAAAAAATAAATAAAAACATAAATCTAAGAGCCTAAAGAACGAAACAAAAAAATGTTTATACCTTTTAAGTTAAGTGGAAGTTATTGATTTTTTTATGACGCAATGAAAATGTTTTGATTCATGAAAAAATACTTCACGTGAAGTTTCAAGTTTTTAAAGTCGGATTACTAATATTGCGAACTTTTTTCACTTGGGAATTTAGAAGACAGGGAAATTTTTCAACGTAATTTAAAATTCTCCAATTGAAGTTTTAATCTTCCCTTTTTCCTTCAAAGACAGATTATGACGTCATCTTTTGTTCCGTCCAATAAAAAAAGGTTAACTGTTAATAAAATAATAATAAAGAATGAATAATAATAATAATAAGGCTAGTCTTCGAGTCCGATGATTAGTGAGGAATGCGGTATTTCCCGTGGCTGCGCAGTCCCAGCTGTGACCTACATATTTTGCCACATCCATGGCAAGAATGAATAGAGGCGACTTTATATATTTAGGAGTAGAGATTAAAGCTCACATCCTAATCAAGCGGTTCTCTCGAAACAACAATAAACGGTGACGTTATATAATTAACCACCCCATTTTGGGCTTGGCTTTCTATGGCAGCGGTTCTCAACCTTTTAGGCTCGGCGACCCCTTTTTACAATCCCCCACTCTGCCGCGACCCTCCCCCCCCCCCCGCACATACATACAGCACTAGAAGAGTAGACAATAACAATCCATTTTTTCGATGGTCTTAGGCGTCCCCTGGCAAATCGTCAATCGACCCACAAGGGGGTCGTGATCCACAGGTTGAGAACCCCTGATCTATGGGATGATGGTTAGCTCACCTGTTTTAATGGCCGACTGCTAGCAAGGGTGTCATGTGGACATCACAACGCCCAACCGCTTTTAGGACTATGGACTAAGCAAAGAATGATAAACTAGGACAGCGGTTCTCAACCTTTTAATCTCGGCGACCCTTTTTACTACCCCCAACTCTGCCGCGACCCCCCCCCCCCAATAACATACACAGCAATAGAAGAATACACTAAATACAATCCATATTTTCGATGGTCTTAGGCGACCCCTAACAAATCGTTAATCGACCCCTCAAGGGGTCGCGACCCACAGGTTGAGAACCCATGAACTAGAATATGATAGGCCCAGTACGCTAATTTGTTAACTTCGAAGGCTTGATCTTGTTCCCAAAATAAACACTTCAATTTGGTCAATGCTTGATTTGTAATTTTTGTAGATATTGTCAGACGTTATGAAGTGGCGGGAGTTTGGATTTACTTTTGTACTAAATAAAAAATGGGGGCGGGAAGAAGACAGTACATCAGAAAAGGTATTGCGGTATTGATTTTAATATACCAGAGATATTAGGACGACAGCACAAAGTCTAGACTATTTAAATTTTCCAAATGGTTTATTTAACTGAATTAAATTCATTTATTTAAAACCAAAATTTTGTTTCATTATTATCTTAGAAGTAGAATAAAGTTGTGAAGCTAATTGGTCTGGTTTTCTTCAGATTTGTTTTAAAATAAAAATGCCCCCAACATAAGAAAATATTGCCTAGTAACAATGAACTATAGTAACACTAGTGATCCCTAAATAATTGTATCTTGTTAAAACATTCGGTCTGCACTCTCGATAAACAACATCGATTCATGTTATTGCGTGTTTTTTTTTTTTTTTTTGTGTGGTATAGTCTATAACTAATGTAAAAATCTTGGTATAAAAATATACTAATAAATAACCTAACAAAAAAAAATAAAGGCTCGTATTTAGGACCCAAGGCTGTGAAGAAAGCAGCCCTCTTGTAATATCATGTCATCTGTCCCTAGACGTTCGTCATAGAGGTGATGTGGCTGTTCGCGCAACCAAGTCTCTCCATTATTTTCAGTCAGCAGCTGTTGGCACAATATCAACTGAGTGTTTTGTTTGTTTTTTGTTTTAGCGGCTCCCGAAAGGGGAACCATAATCTTCAAATACAAAAACAAAATTTGTATACTTAACTAAAGGAAGGGGAGAATTCTTTTTTTTTACCCTTTACATAACAATTAGATCAATTCAGGGGCGGACTGGCTATATGGGCAAACGGGCAAATGCCCGGTGGGCCGGTACCAAATGGGCCGGTCTGGTCACGACAAAACAAAAAATAATTCAATGCAGACAACTTAAAAAAAAAAAAAGTAACAGCAGCAAGCCACAAAGGTCCGAACAGGTTTTTTTTTTTTTTTTAATTCTTATTACAATTAATTTTGTTTAAAATTGAACAAGAATATCCACACACAAAAATACACTATACACTGTACGTATTGTCATTTGCTAAACGTTAGACCGTACTTTCTGCTATGCACGAGCGGCATGGACTGCTTTGATGTCTTCGAGGTTGTGTTTGCCCTAATCATTTTGCTGGTCGGCATGGGCCTTTGATGGCACTCCCATATTTTTTTTTGCTCCTTCCCTCCCCCGTCTTTTAATGGTTCCAATGAAATTTAACCAAAAAGAGGGGTGAGAGAGGTTAAGTTATAAAAACATTGATATAACGCAGCAAAAAAAAATAATAAATAAAAAGGCGCGACAATTAGCTCTTTAACAAGACTTAATAGAAATTAACTTTAACACATACACACAGCCGCGAAATAGCAAACCACCCAACTTATTCATAGCTCAATATGGGTATACAGTTCTACTTTCTGCGATTTGAAAAGAAAAAGTAAGTTTCTTTTTGTTTTGTTTTTTAATAACATAGAATCTAGATCTAAAAATACTACACTTAAGGCTTACAAAAAAAAATATTTAATTAAAAAATAAATCTAAATCAATTTTCATATTATTAGATCTATAATTAATGGCACACTTATGCTTAGTATGAAGTCATTAATGATGAAAATTATTACAATAATTTATATAGCGCTGTCACATCTTATATTTAATGAAAGGAGATTTATATTTTAAATAATGGGGTCATGGTATATTCATATACAATTAGCGTTTTTGTGAATGTACTAGGAGGAAGCAAGAGCTTTTCACATTAAGTAAGTGTCTCTCTAACCGTTCTGCTTTCTCTTATCTTTTAATGGAATGGGTTGCCTGAGTCAGCCAGGGAAACCAATGATTTAGCATATTTTAAGTCACAGATCAACATACATGACTAGATTGACACATGAAATGCGTAAGACGTAACAATCTTATTTTTAGAAGAAACGTCTGTACTCTATTAGTAAGACCAAAAAGCTTCAAACTCATTAGGCTGCTATTGTATTGTTTATAGTTTTCAGACTACATACATGTATAAATAGAATACATTATGTAATCCTACGAATGCATAGATCCAGTTTTCGATGCGTTATCAAACTTTATATATTTTGTAGAGAATTAGGCTTACACCTATAATATAACACATGGGCGTAGCCGGGAGGGGAGGGTCTTCAAACCATCACTTGCCTCAGACCTCATTATCTGAAAGGGAAACTTTACTTAGTGCCCCAGTGCAGCTAACTTAAGCAAACTACAGTCACCAAATTTCAGGAGCGTAGCCAAAAGGGGTTTTGTGGTTTCCCCCCCCCCCTCCAATACAAAAACTAAAGCATTTTACCTTTTTCTATAAGTCGCTGGACTCCAGTGAATAGCAGCTTTGGTTTTTGAATTTTTTAAAGCGGAAGAGTAGCAAGCTAATTGCAGTGTAGATACCTCAGAATATGCATTTTTAATGCTTAAAATAACGGAAATAATGCTTGGTTCCGGAGATTCGCCCCGGACCCCACTGGGGGGAGCGCGGACTCCATAGCTGCCCTTTGGCGGTGTGTACTGTCTTTCCACTAATTATAGGAAGAGAGTATTCTAGGGTAGAAGAAACGTTTGAAAGAATGAAAGATCAGAAAGTGATGAAGATTAATTACATACACACACACACACATATATTTATATATATATAAATTGCGGAGTGGGGTAAAAATCCCCCCTCACCGAAAATATATGACATGTCATTTGTGGGCCGGTTTATATGGTAATGCCCGGGCCGATTTTGATACCCAGTCCGCCCCTGGATCAATTAGATAATTATTATAAGACATCAGTTAGGCCAGGTTCACATCGAGTTTCACTTTCACCTATCCCTTGGTCTGCTGGACCGCTGGGGCACCACACAAGATCTATCAACCTTCTTTCTCTATTCTTCTTTGTCATTTGCCTTTGATAGAATTTCATTCTGATGTTCTTTCTGAAAATATTGAGACCTGCCTTTTTACCTGCCTGGATGGACCACTTCGGAGGACGATTTTGAGTTTGTGTTCCCACACAAATTGTCTTTGTAACCTTGTTAAATGACTTAATTAATTCATACAAACAAATATGTATGTAAAGAAAACTCGTATTATTCCCAGCAAGAAGGTAAGGAATAACATTGCAGGATTTGTTGCACATTTGATGAAACGGACCCAAAAGGAACCTGTTAGGAATATATCCATCAAGCTAGTAGAAGATGTGCATGTTCCAGAGTTCTCTGCTCTTGAAATGGGAATTATCGAACTAGATCCCGGGCTCAGTTTTGAACAGTATTTGAACAGGTCAAACGAGATTGCCATCATAAACATTGGCTCAGGAAGGGTGACTGGTCTTGTGGTATACACTCTGGACTGAAAGACTGACAAACAGACTGAGTGACAGACTGACTGTCAGACGTTATGAAGTGGCGGGAGTTTAAATTTACTTTTGTACTAAATACAAAATGGGGGCGGGAAGAAGACAGTACATCAGAAAAGGTATTGTGGTCTCAATTTTAATATACCAGAGATATTAGGACGACAGCACAAAGACTAGACTATTTAAATTTTCGAAATGGTTTCCTTAACTGAATTAAATTCATTTATTCAAAACCAAAATTTTGTTTCACTATTATCTTAGAGGTAGATTCAAGTTTTAAATCCTATATTATTATTATAATAGAAAAATTTCCTAAAAATAAAAACGGGCAAATGACCGTGAATGTAAATTATGTTATCTTGAAAATGATGATAATGAGAAACGTATTTGGAATGTCCATTATTCCGTAAAGTTAGAAGTACTGTAAGGGACTTGTTAGAACCTAAAAATAATGGATTTTAGGGTAGAGAATTATCTAGTTTGATTCTCATATACTTGTACAATACTCAGGTAGTATTCCAGAAATGGGGTTTTGGGGGTCAGGGATATCTGATATTGTGTTGATTGTTCTGGGGTAGAGGATACTTGTATCATTTTTCTGTCTCTAGTGGTTTCAATGGTTAGGTAGTATGTCTTTGATATTAAATAATTCTATTACTATTATTATATTCTTAGGTTAATCACTTTTCAATTGTTTATGATTTAATACTTGTGAATTATGAGAACTTACAAATAAAAACCTATTTATAAAAAAAAAAAGAAATCCCACAAAAGAGGCAAGATGGCCCATAAAAGAGGCACATAAAGCCCAAAAAAAGAGGCAACGAAAAGAGGCCTAAGGCCCAAGGATTCCTATGATGATAAAGCTAAAATTGAATAGCGCTAATTCTGAGGTTTCCTTTAAAAAAAAAATATTGGCTTTTAACAATGAACTATAGTAACAATAGTGATCCCTAAATAATTGTATCTTGTTAAAACATTCGGTCAGCACGTCTGCAGTCTCTGTTAACATCTTCGATTCATGTTGTTGCGTTTTTTTTTTCTTTTGTGTGTGTGGTATAGTCTATAACTAATGTAAAAATCTTGGTATAAAAATATATTAATAAATAACCTAACAAAAAAATAAAGGCTCGTATTTAGGACCCAAGGCTGTGAAGAAAGCAGCCCTCTTGTAATCTCATGTCATCTGTCCCTAGACGCTCGTCGTAGAGGTGCTGCGGCTGTAACCAAGTCTCTCCACTATTTTCAGTCAGCAGCTGTTAGCACAATATCAACAAAGTGTTTGTTTGTTTTTTTGTTTTAGCGGCTCCCGAAAGGGGAACCATAATCTTCAAATACAAAAACAAAATTTGTACACTTAACTAAAGGAAGGGGAGAATTCTTTTTTTTTTTTTTTTTTACGGAAATATGTTGTTTTGTTGTTTTTTTTTCTTGAGGCTTTGAATAGGAGATTTACCCTTTACATAACAATTAGATCAATTAGATAATTATTATAAGACATCAGTTTAGGCCAGGTTCACATCGAGTTTCACTTTCACCTATCCCTTGGTCTGCTGGACCGCTGGGGCACCACACAAGATCTATCAACCTTCTTTCTCTATTCTTCTCTGTCATTTGCCTTTGATAGAATTTCATTCTGATGTTCTTTCTGAAAATATTGAGACCTGCCTTTTTACCTGCATTGGTGGACCACTTCGGAGGCCGATTTTGAGTTTGTGTTCCCACACAAATTGTCTTTGTAACCTTGTTAAATGACTTAATTATTTCATACAAACAAATATGTATGTAAAGAAAACTCGCATTATTCCCAGCAAGAAGGTAAGGAATAACATTGCAGGATTTGTTGCACATTTGATGAAACGGACCCAAAAGGAACCTGTTGAGATTGAGTGACACACTGACTGACTGACAGACTGACTGACAGACTGGTTGACTGACAGATTGACTGACTGACTGACTGACTGAAAGACAGACTGAAAGACTAAAAGACAGACTGGAAGACAGACAGAGAGACTTACTGACTGACTGACTGACGGATTGATTGACTTGCAGCTTTGTCTAGAGGTAACCACACACATTTTCAAGCTAGTAGAAGATGTGCATGTTCCAGAGTTCTCTGCTCTTGAAATGGGTATTATTGAATAGATCCTGGGCTCAGTTTTGAACAGTATTTGAACAGGTCAAACGAGATTGCCATCATAAACATTGGCTCAGGAAGAGTGCCTGGTCTTGTGGTATACGCTCTGGACTGTCATCTCGATGGCCCCTGGTTCGAACCCCGTCATCTTCCGTCGTCCTGCAGGAGATTCGGGCTAGGATGTAATAATCTTAAATCTGAAGGGACATCCTAAACATATACGGACAAAAAAAAACACACTAAGGAGATTATGAAGACTCTGGGTTAAACCATATCCTTTTTGAATGCCCCCTACCTAATCCACATTAAGCAGACCCTACTATCACTCCAGTCCAAGATAACCAACACCCTGTATGGCAGTGCTGAACAACTGAAGAAAACAGCACACTATTTTTCCTTGGCACAGTCTGCAAAAGAGCTGACAACTCAGCAGCAATAAAGCAGGCTAGAAGAAAAAGAGAGGACTCTGGGTTTTGCTAACCTGCCACATTTTCAAGTGACGTAGCCATCTCCTATTCTTCCTGGAAGAGCCTCCACCTTCTGGTCTTGGAACGAAATCATTCTCACTTGCTCTCAATTAAAATGTCAAACCTAAACAAAAAAAAAAAAGTTCTGAGCCTGTATTGCGTCATGACTGTGGTCTATCAAAGCTTTTTTTATTTCGTTCCTCACACTGAAAGTGTAATGGAGTGTGTGTTTATATGCTGACAGCGGGAAGAGGTTAGCGATTGGTTGTGAATGATGCAACATAGGTGGCATTGTCGTCATTTGGTCTTAGTTAGGGGAGACGACTCTAGTACGTGAGACAGAAAGGTTGTGTTTTTTGTAGTGAGTGACCTTTTGTTACAGAAGATTATTACTAGTGTCTACTACAGTTATTTTATCTCATTTCAACTTGATTTTGTTAATATTATATATGAAGTGTTATTTAGTTTTGTTCACAAAAAGAAGTTATTTGAAGTTTTATTAGTTAAGGTACATTACGCCCACTACGGTTTAGTTGTCTGCTAGCAGTTTGGTGCTACAAGTCAACGACCGGTAACAACAACCAGGAATGGTTTATCCAATGTCTATGTTTTCTGTTTCAGTATGCACAAGCCGTGTCTATACACGTACCAGTGTGAGGACCGCTTGAAGTGTGGCTCAAGCAACAAGTGCTGTGCCAAGTATTGGGGAGTTTGTACTGAGAACAGGGACTGCTGTGATGACTTGCAGCTTTGTCTAGAGGTAGCCACACACATAGCCAGTGGTAGCCACGCATAGACATAGATAGACAGACAGACAGATAGATAGATAGATAGATAGATAGATAGATAGATAGATAGATAGATAGATAGATAGATAGATAGATAGATAGATAGATAGACAGACAGACAGACAGGCAGACTGAGTGACAGACTGACTGACTGAGTGACAGACTGACTGACTGACTGACAGACTGACTGACAGACTGAAAGACAGACTGAAAGACTGACAGACTGAAAGACAGACAGACTGAAAGACAGACAGACTGAAAGACTAAAAGACAGACTGAAAGACAGACAGAGAGACTTAGTGACTGACTGACTGACGGATTGATTGACTTGCAGCTTTGTCTAGAGGTAGCCACACACATAGCCAGTGATAGCCACGGATTGGCATAGATAGACAGACAGACAGATTAGATAGATAGATAGATAGATAGATAGATAGATAGATAGATAGATAGATAGATAGATAGATACTGAAAGACTGACTGACTGACAGATGGATTGACTTGCAGCTATGTCGAGGTAGCCACACACATAACCAGTGGTAGCCACGCATTGGCATAGATATATATATATATATATATATATATATATATATATATATATATATATATATATATATATATATATATATATAGATAGATAGATATAGATATAGATAGATAGATAGATAGATAGATAGATAGATAGATAGATAGATAGATAGATAGATAGATAGATAGATAAATAGATAGATATTTAGGCAGACAGGCAGGCAGACTGATTGATTGATTTAATCATTCATTGATTAAAAACGTTATTCGTCTGGTTTCAGGTGGAAGGATTCTACTACAAGAGATGTCTGTATACCAACAATCTAAACAGCGGTCACAGAAACCAGTTCTCAATCCTGAGCTTATTTTTTGCCTGTGTTTTTCTCTGGAGCTGACATTCAGTTCATCGACTCATAGAACCAATAAAAAAACAAACTTCAAACTACCGAGAACTTTAACAAGTGTGTACAAACAGGCATTCAACACTATAGAGAACTATTGCAGGCCATACAGACGGCAATGGGGATAGACGAATAGACTAATGTTTCAGCTAATCTGTTCAGAGGCGTCGCCAGGATTAGTGTCTCCCGGTGCGGTTAGCTAATGGTGCCTCTCTAAAACTCAGTTACCCCCATAATAATTTTTTTGCAAAAAAAAACAAAAAACTTATCATTTTGTAAAACATGCTGAAGCTTAAGTATTTAGTTAATGCCAATTACTTTGAAAAAAAAAAGGGTGTGTAGGCAAAGTGGTAAAGCGCTTGGCTTTTGTAACTGAGATGTCTCGGGTTCAAATCTCGGTGAAACAGGGGATATTGAATTTACAGGAGACTCCTTAGTTCACCCAACTCTCTTGGGTACCAGACTTACGTTGGGGACAAAGGAGGTTTGTCGTTGTGCTGGCCACATGACATCCTCGTTAACCGTCGACCATACAAACAGCTGACCTTAACGTCATCAGATCGCAGGGTCTGAAAAGGGTACTATGCTTCTTTTTTTTTTTTTTTAGTCTGCTAAAAATAATTTTTTTTACCTTATGCTGTCCGCACTCTTGCACGCCCTTAGCGACGCCACTGAATGTATTATCGCCGTGACTGGCTTACTTCGTTGGGGTCCGTCTATTGATGTGTGAAACGGTGTTAATAGAAAGTATTTTATGAACTATAAATAAAGCATGTTTTTGGTCGGTGCAGCTACTTAAGTGACAATAGCTATCATCGAGCTTCTCTAGCAATAGATTCTCAACGACTGTCACGTGGTAAGAGGAGCCTAAAAATAGCATCATTGAACATGTCAAGCTAAAACCTTGTGTATTTCAACACGTTTCTAGGTTGTTGTTTTCAGCTTCTCTATTTATATGTGTCTGTGTGTTTCACGTGCGATGCTCATCTGGGCTGTGTCTCGCTTCTCATTATTGACATTTGGGAAGAACACTTTTTGGGTTTATCTTGCCATTTTAACAGCTAGATCTAGATCTTATTTGTGGTTTAAGTCCTCTACATTGATAGATTTGATGGACCTCGTTGGATGGCTGGCTGGTCGTGCGGTTTGCGCGCTGGACTATCGTTTGGATTTATCGATGGTCCCCGGGTTCAAATCCTGCCCGCTCCCATCCCCCGTCGTCCTGCGGGAGGTTTGGACTAGGAAGTAAACTATCTTCAACTCTGAAGGAACATCCGAAACATGTAAAACATTTGGCACACAAACAAACAAACGAATGGTTCAAATGAAACACGGAAAATAGTCACGTGATATCCATGTTTAATTCGAATGAGGTCGTAAATTGTATAGAAAAGATTGGAATCACGTGACTTAGAGGTGCTTGTTTACGATTGGTTAATGAGGTCCAATTCTGGTTGTAGTTCGTGCATTGTGGTTCGGGGGGTGACCACTTTTGTCATCCATTGGGATCAGGGCTTTGCGCTGGGTTTTTTGTGCAAAATACAAAAGAAAATGGAAAAAGATTAATTTCGTTTGACACATTAATTTAATTTCTTGCATATTTGTTAAGCTTCCTGTTCTTTTTTAATACAAAACAATGTATATGTTATTATGTATATAAATGTTAATTGTTATTGGACTCTGTAGGAGTCGAACAAATGGGGTTCATCTCGTAGACAATGAAATCCTGGTAGTTCCACACAGCAGTTCCACGTAGCAGTTCCACACAGCCGTTCTACATAGTAGTTTCACACAGTAGTTCCACACAGCAGTTCAACACAGCCCTTCTATATAGTAATTCCACCCAGCAGTGCCACATAACACTCTGCTCGTCAACCGTTGACCATAGAAACAGATGACCATAGCATCAACTGCCCTGCAGACCGCATGGTCTCAATAGGGAACTTCACTTTTTTACAATCATATATTAAAACATAAAGTATATATATCTATGTCACTTTACCAATTTTAAATGTGTTCACAATATAAGTGTGTAGTTTTTTTGTTTTTTTTTGTTGTTGTTTTATAACGGTTTACTTTGATTTGAGCAGTGTCTTAGACTTGAGCTGTGTTTTAAAACCTAGCTGATTTTAGATCGAATTGTTCCCGGTTGGTGTCACAGAATTCGGCAATATAAAATAGCCTACAGTTCAGCAGCAAAAAAAAATCTATGGTAACGTTTACTGAACATGCGCCCCCTATTTGTGCACACGTCCCTAGACTCTTGCGATATCTTTAGTATTAACCAGGGAAGACCACGGCTACGGCGGATCAATAATATTAAAACTAACAACCCGCTGTTCGTTGGTAGAAACTAAAAGTCCTGGATAATTATCCCTAAAACAAGTTTGTGGTCAAGCAGAAAAATGACCTTATAGATTCCACATGGGGGCGGGGGGGGGAGGACTAAATGTTAAAGACTATTATTAAAATGATTATTATTAGTACTTTTGGTAGTATTGGTATTTCAACTTTTTTTATAAACATATTTCATAAACCATCTTTGTAACATAATTTTGAATGACAAGTTTTCACATTGTCAACAACTTTTACTCCGTCACCGTTATGGCGTATTTATTTGTCATATTTCTTTCATAATAAAATACTACAATAATTTCGGGGTTTTGTTGTTTTGTAAAATGCATATTGTATTTAAAGAAGAAGACAATGTCGTCCTACATATTTCATATTTTTATCAGTGATTTAAACTCTACTAGGTCGTTGGTTTTTCTGGCTGATTCAGACAATCCTTGCCATGGTCAAACAAAGGAAGAAGGACTACTTAACAGCCATCTATTAGTACGGTTTGGGTCGCCTGCCTATGGTGCCATAAAGGATGAAACAGGGTGGAGGACACGCATTAACCATGAGATATATGGAAGCGTGGTCAAGAGGCCAAGTGCGCTTGAACTTGTGTGCTACCTAGAAGGGGGCTCGAGGTTCGAAACCCGACTCGGGCAGAGTTGTGTTTACTGAGCGCCTAAAGGCTTCACGGAAAACCAACTCCTAGATACCCCCTTCCCCCCAGCCCCCCACTGGTCCTCAAATGAGATTGGGCCAAAGCGCTCTGAGCATGCTATAAGCATGAAAGTCTGTTTCTGTGGCATTTTACGTCTCGAGAGACGATCTTTTCCCTTTGCAACTTCTTGTGTGACTAAAGCATGAAAGTAGCGCTATATAAAAGCTATAAATATAAATATATATCAATTGTATGAAGACCCACCAAATAATAGTGACCGAAATAAAAAAAGAACAGACTATGTTGGGCAGGTCACCTTGAAAGAATGTCAGATAACAGAGGAGCGAAAATCGTATACAGGCAAAAACCAAAAGGTGTTAACTGAAAGTACGATAAAATTCTTTAGTCATGCGTTGTCCTTAGTCTTAAAACTCTTATCTTCTCTTATCTTATAAATTACAGACGTTACTTCGAAAAAAAAAGATAATTACGTCATGTGTCAATGTAGTCATGCATGTTAATCAATGACTTAAACTCTGCTAAGTCGTTGGTTTTCCTGACTGATTCAGGTGGTCTATTCCAGGCGCACTTGTACAAATTTTTTTCTAGTGTATGGAATAAGAAATGTTACAAAAAAGGTCGTGACCCCCTTCCCTTTTAGGAACACCGATCCCTAGCATACACGCACGCACAAACACGAAGTCGAGGGGGGAACTCATCAAAAACAATTGGTTTATTGATTGCCAGGCGAGTGCAGCTTGGTCTGACCACTAACGAAGCTCATAATTAATTATGCATAACCCGCGCGATATCCCGTGTCGAGTTTGGTGCTTGTTTGGTGCGAGAACTGCGTATGTAAAGCTTGTTCTTGTTGTAGATAAAGCCTGTGTCAGTGCATGTGTCAGAGTGTATGTCAGGACATGTGTCAGTGCATGCGTCGGAGCATTTCAGAGCGTATCAAAATGGGTGTTAGAACACGTGTCAGAGTATGCGTGTGTCAGAAGGAGTGTCAGCCTGTGTCAGAGCTCGTGTTAGAACATGTGTCAGTGCACCTGTCAGAGTGTGTGTCAGAAAGAGTGTCAGAGTATATGTCAGAGCGTGTGTCAGAGCTCGTGTTAGAACATGTGTCAGTGCACCTGTCAGAGTGTGTGTCAGAAAGAGTATATGTCAGAGCGTGTGTCAGAGCTCGTGTTAGAACATGTGTCAGTGCACCTGTCAGAGTGTGTGTCAGAAAGAGTGTCAGAGCGTATGTCAGAGCGTGTGTCAGAGCTCGTGTTAGAACATGTGTCAGTGCACCTGTCAGAGTGTGTGTCAGAAAGAGTGTCAGAGTGTATGTCAGAGCGTGTGTCAGAGCTCGTGTTAGAACATGTGTCAGTGCACCTGTCAGAGTGTGTGTCAGAAAGAGTGTCAGAGTGTATGTCAGAGCGTGTGTCAGAGCTCGTGTTAGAACATGTGTCAGTGCACCTGTCAGAGTTTGTGTCACAAAGAGTGTCAGAGTGTATGTCAGAGCGTGTGTCAGAGCTCGTGTTAGAACATGTCAGTGCATGTGTCAGATTATGTGAAAGTTCATGTCCATTCCATTTTACTATTGTACTATTTTACTATTACTAATTGTATATATCATATTCAAATTCAATGACTCTTGTAAACACGCCATGACACGGTCAGTTTACATGGTGTGTGATAATGAGATTTTGGAGCCAAAATTTTGTTCTTTAATTAGAATAGTTTTGGGAAAAGACGAAAGTTCGACCTGTTCTTACTTACCATGTAGATCAGGGGTTCTCAACCTGTGGGTCGCGACCCCCTTGGGGGTCGATTGACGATTTGCCAGGGGTGGTCTAAGACCATCGAAACTATGGATTGTTATTGTCTACTCTTCTATTGCTGTATCTGTGTATCGGGGGGAGGGGGGGGTCGCCGCAGAGTGGGGGATTGTAAAAAAGGGGTCGCTGAGCATAAAAGGTTGAGAACCGCTGATGCAGATGGAACAACTAAGCACTGTTTACCATCAACAAATCCTCTTGTAATCAAATGATGCTGTCCAACTATTGGCCCATCTTATCTCACTTGATTTCACATCTCACTTCCTTTTTACCTAATTGTTTCTCAAATAACTTGATCCGCCGATTGCTTTTTTGTTTAATTCCTGGTCAGAAAGATATTGAGTCTCTGAGCTTCATTTTAGCATCCATCTTTCCAAGCGTCACGTGTCACTAAACTTTCAAGTCATTAAAAAAAATTGATGAATTATATTGTTCTAGGTCTCCATAAAATTTGATTTGTTATCATGGAGATGCCATATTGGTCCATCGGTACTGTTTCTTTAATTTTTACTATTCACCATGTCTCTCCAGCCCCAAAAATTATGATAGCGTAAATTAATTAAAAGTATAGTTTTAAAAAAAGGGTGGTGCTCTAAATACATAAAAATGGCATATTTAAACCTACTTTGTTCATTTTTTTTCTGATTATCTATGGAAGCGTAAGCCTATGAGGAAAGTAAACTATCAATCAGTAGAAAAGATTGAAGCGATCTAAGTGATCGAATAGATCGAATAGAAAGTTGAGTTAATGAGCGCACCGCTTTTAATAGCAAAAGAGAAAAAAATATCAAGGGACGTAATCTCGACATTTTATCAGTCAGCTGGAGCCTGCAGAGAGAAACATGAACGAGAGTTATGGTTCCTGTCAGACTCTCGATCGTTCCGATTTAGGATTGAGTACAACTCCATCCAGATCTAGATCTCTAGATTTCTAGCGAAAACAAGCAGGATGCGTTATTGTGTGTGTGTGTTATCATAATTCCTTTGCGTGATGATTTCATGTGTGCTTTCAGCATACGTGTGAGTGTGTGTTGGGAGAAATGTTTTATGCCAGCAAAGGGAAGCAATCAGGAAGAAGACGTTACGAACGAAATAATAAGATCCAGTTACACAGTTGTGCCCCCTAAACAAGACTGAGTGTTATCGATTGTATTTAAAAGTGACACCTATTGGCAATGGCAGAAAAAAGCCAGATACCTGGTTGCAGCTCTGCTGGCATGTCTGACTTATTTCAAAGCAGGGCCGGCCTTAGGCATAAGCAAACTAGGCAGCCGCCTAGGGCCTCCGATTGGTTTTCTGGCCACGACAGAACTAAAAACATCGCAAAACTTGCATCGAATCTCAAATATAGTAGAACACTGGGGCTCTACAGTCACTAGCCCAACTCTACTATGACTTAAAGTTTATTGACAAATGATTAAGTCCAATTGTTAGGTTACTTTTAGACAGAAGATCATGGTTGTTGTTTTTTATAAATTGCATTTATTTAATGCTTACTTTTATTTTGCTAATTTATTTGGGGCTACCAAATGCACTTCGCCTAGGACCTCCAATAACAAAAGGCCGGTCCTGTTCAAAGCATTGGACTATGAGCAGTTGACATCTTATTAATATTAGATTGTGAAATTCAACTTCTAAAACAGTGATGCCCAAAATACGGTCATCGGGCCAGATCCGGCCCGTGACGTGCTTCCATCCGGGCCGCCGAAAAGTCGGCCAGAGAGACTAGTGTTGGAAATTAAAATGGCCCGCAGATTGAATTAGATTGGGCATCACTGGTATAGAGGGACTTCTTATGGTCCGACAGTTAAACTGGTGCAGGGCACGTATCCCGTATGATTTCTTAAATAAAAAGAGAGCTGCTAATATGTTTGTGATATTTCGGCTGTTTTTATGTACTAAGGCGTTAGGATCTCTAAAAAAAACTATCAATTTTATCAAAGACTTTTGTTATAATTACAGGTAAATGTGAGTTAATAGCAACAAACTAAATTAAAAACAAGACTATATCAGAGCAAGCTAACCTAACCTAACATACACATCTATAACATTAAAGAAGATTACCCATCACAAATGGAAGTTCTCAATCAGACACAGCAGAAATAAATACCTTCTATCACTGTTAATATTAATGGCAGGAGATGTAGAGTCAAATCCAGGGCCTAGATCTAAAGATAGATGCAACATCTGCAAAAAAATATGCACCCTGAAACAGAAAGCCATTCAATGTGACACCTGCGATGAATGGTACCATGCATCATGTCTCCATATGAATACACCTGTGTATTATGCCTTAGGCAACAAAGACGCATCATGGCACTGTGTACCGTGTGGGTTACCTCAGTTTACATCAGGACTGTTTGATTCCTTTGATGCGGACACTTCTAACCCATACAACATCCTAAACACCATCCCGAACCAAACTCACCAACCACTAGCCAGATCCACTCCTGTTAAACCTAAATCTACTAAAATTAATACAACAGCCTCACTAAACAAACCTACTAAAGAAGTAATACCAAAATACCTTAAAACCTTAGTTATAAATTTTCAAAGCATTAGGAACAAAACAGCAGACTTAGAAATTTTATTAGAATGTGAGAAACCAGACATAATTGCAGGAACAGAAACTTGGCTGCATCCTGAAATTTATAATGCAGAAATTTTCAATAGTAATTATGAAATTTTTAGAAAAGATAGGGCTGATAATCATGGAGGAGTTCTTTTAGCAATAAAAAACACTCTTATAGCAGAAGAAATTACCTTACCTAACTCAAAAAATGTAGAATCAACATTTTGTAAAATTAATACCACCTCAACATCCCTAATAATAGGCAGCATTTACAGACCACCAAATTCTAGTTTAGAATACATGCAGGAACTATGTAATCAGATTACTACACTTAAAGAGACAAATAAAAATGCAGTTTTTTGGATTATGGGTGATTTCAACCTACCTGATATAAATTGGAAAACACTAACCATAGATAAACACCAAAACCTTAAGGACATAAATGAGCTTTTCATAGAAACTTTACACAACCTAAGTTTAGATCAAATCATTAAAAAGCCAACTAGATTAAACAACACATTAGATCTCTTCTTAACCAACAGACCTGGATTAGTAGTTGATTATGAAATTATCCCTGGTCTATCAGACCATGAGATCATAAAAATACACAGTCAGATAAAAGCAGTAGCCAATACAAAACCCAAAAGAAAAATCTTACTCTGGAATAAATGTAACCTAACACAACTACACCAAGCTGCACTAAACTTTCAACAAACATTCTTATTAGAAAAAGACATTAACCAACCAGTCGATGACCTCTGGAATTTCATTAAAAACCATCTTAAAAGCATAATAGAAAATCATATACCAACTAAATACACATCAAACAAAATAAATAAATGCTGGTTTAATAATAGACTAAAGAAGCTTTGTAAACAGAAGGAAAACCTCTATAGAAAATTTAAAGAAACTAATGCAGAAAGAGTTTACAAAAAGTATATAAAAATTAAACACTTAACCCAAAAAGTAAGCAGACAGCTGCAGAGTGAATACATAAACAATGTAATATCTAAAGATAACAACAAAAACCTATGGTCATACATTAAGTCTAAGAAAATGGAAACAACAGGCGTAGCGCCATTAAAAGATGAACATAACATAATACATAATGATAATGAAACTAAAGCAAACATTCTAAACAAATACTTTGCATCAGCATTCTCAGCCCCAGGAGACAAAGACATATTACTGAATTTGAACCAAGTAGACAACATAGAAGATATAGTAGTACAAGAAAATGGAATTCAAAAACTATTAGCCAACACCAAACCAAATAAAGCTTCTGGACCTGATGGTATTCCAGCTAGATTACTCAAAGAACTAAGTAATGAGCTAGCCCCAGTGTTCAAAATACTCTTTCAGGCTTCACTTAACCAGGGCAGAGTACCAAAGGACTGGAAAGAAGCTAATGTCACCCCCCTATTTAAAAAAGGAGAAAAATCTGACCCAGGGAACTACAGACCAGTATCACTTACCAGCATCACATGTAAAATCCTAGAACACATAATATGTAGCAACATCATAAACCACTTAGACAAACATAATGTCCTCACACCATACCAACATGGCTTTAGGAAATATAGATCATGTGAAACACAACTAATAGGACTAATTGATGATTTTTCAAAAGGTTTAGATAATAGTGAACAAATAGATGCTATCTTACTAGATTTTTCTAAGGCTTTTGACAAAGTTCACCACCATAGTTTGCTTAAAAAATTAAAATATTTCGGCATTAATGGTCCACTGCATCAGTGGATTAAAGACTTTCTGATAGGGAGAGAACAAACTGTAATAATAAATGGCTCTAAATCAACACCGATAACAGTAAACTCAGGTGTACCTCAAGGTACAGTCTTGGGTCCACTACTATTTTTAATTTACATAAATGATTTACCAAATTGCATTAGTTCAGGAACAAAAGTCAGATTATTTGCAGACGATTGCATAATATATAGAACAATAAAAACAACACAAGACACAGATATTTTACAAAGAGAATTAGATGAATTACAGAAATGGGAATCAAATTGGAGCATGTCTTTCCACCCAGAAAAATGTCAGTTGTTAAGAGTAACAAAAAAACTAAAACAAATTAATTCCACTTATCTTATTCATGGCAAACCAGTATCACAGACTAAAAACGCAAAATACCTAGGTGTTATAATAAATGAAAAACTATCATGGAATCCACATATTGATGAAACTACAAAAAAATCAAACAAAGCATTAGGATTTATTAAAAGAAATTTCTATAAATCAAATAAGAACATAAAACTAAAATGTTACTTAACCTTGGTTAGGCCAATAATAGAATATGCATCCTCCGTTTGGGACCCCTCAACTCAAGAAAACATTAAGAAACTGGAACAGACACAAAATAGAGCAGTGAGATTCATAACAAACGAATATTCACATTTGACTAGAGTAACACCTTTAGTAAAATCACTAAATTTAGAAAGCCTTCAGGACAGAAGGCTCAAAAGTAAAGTAGCAATCATACATAAAACACTGAACCATAATCTTCAAATACAAAAACAAAATTTAATAAAATACTCTGAAAGACACAAAGATAAAGGCACATTCCTCGTCCCATATGCTAGGACAAATTTGTACAAATACTCCTTCTTCCCTAGTGCTATTAGAGCATGGAATGGGTTGCCTGAGCTAGCCAGGAAAACCAGTGACTTGGCAGAATTTAAGTCATTGGTTAATATGCATGACTAAATGCATGACGCGTAGGACGTAATCATCTTCTTTTTTGAAGTAACGTCTGTATTATATAAGATAAGATAAGCCTTTAAAAAAAAAGCTTTAAATATTTAATTGTTTTATATATGTATTGGAGGAATATCTCTGTGGCATTTTACGTCTCGAGAGACGATCTTTTCCCTTTGCAACTTCTTGTGTGACTAAAGAGGCCAATCCTTGATACACAGCTGCGATCGCAGGTTGGGCATATATAATCACCAGGCGCCGTTGCATTTTCACCCTTCTTTCTGCTTCTGTTGTGTATGACATCTGCAATCCGTGACCCTTCCTTTATGCTATCTCTCCATGTGGATCTGTCCAGTGCCACCTCTTCCCAGCTGCCAGTGTCAATTTTGAAGAGCTTCATGTCGCGTTTGCAGGAATATAGCTGAAATACAATTGATAATTTTAAAAAAAAAAATAGAGTGATAAGTTTTGCTCTTTTTGTAAAGGCATATGTTAAGTGCACCTATTTAATACACTCCATTGATTTACTTAATTAAGCCATTTAGAGAAAAAATGAAGCTGCCTGCATCTATGTTTTTCTCTTCAATGTAAGTTCAAGCAAGATCGCGCCTAAGCTGGTCTTTAAACGTTATCGGGAGTCACCTTTGTGAAGCCTATCAACTTTCAGATTGCCAAAGTAATTACCCTTGCGCAAGGTCGTTCCTATTGCAGGATATATGCTCTGCCTAACGTAACTGTCGAACTATAAGCATCTTTCTACGCCACTGACTTGGAAAGAATGCATTTTTTTCCAAATTTCTACGGATATCTTCAATTATTTAAGACTAAGACTAAGACTGCTTTATTGATCCTTACGGAAATGTGTTGTGATTACAAGGACTGTTTTCTCATATAAAGACAACACAACAGTAAAATACACATAAATACAACAGACAACATAAAGAGTTCATTCACCGACTACACACAGGCATCTTGGTGCTTTTCATGTTCCCTGATCAACGAGTGGCGGTGATAGAGTCTGACCAAGTGAGGTACGAACGAGTTTTTGTATCGCTCTGTTATTGTTTTGATTGACAGCATTCGCCCACTTCGCGACGACCTGACGTAGTTCTGATGGAGCGGGTGGCCGTTGTCTTCCAAGATTTGTTTCGATTTTCCTTAGATACTTTTGTTCAAAAAATTCCTTTAAATATGGTGATGTTGTGAGTGTAATTTTTTTTTTTTTTTTTGATGTCCTTTTTATGATGTTTTCTAGACGTCGCAACAGTTTAGATGAAGCGTTGCCTTGCCAACAAGTTATCCGTATGTTGGCAGATTTCGTATTGTCGCGCCGTAAAAAAATTAAAATAAGGTTAAACTCAGATGAAGCTAATCGTTGGCAAGTGTACATCATTCATTTTCTCATTAGCCAAAGATGTTACAATATATATGGAGAGGACAAATTTAACCACAAATCGCCGTTCACCTTTTGTAAAAAAATATATCTTTTATAGATTTTAGTGTTTATTTTGTAATCCAATAGTTTTCCCTGTTCACGTGAACTAAATAGTGAATATTAGCGGTACATTTGATTGGCAATGTATTGCTACTGAATCATGTTCAATATTTTACGATACTCATAAAGATATACAATCAAAAATTGGTTTTTATTTAGAAAATACAAGTTTAAACATTTTATTGTTATGGTTTAAATATATAAATAATATATAATTTGTTTGTTAACATTTTTATGACATTTAATGCTAAAATAGAATTTATATATGTTATGATAATTTTTCTAGTTACTTTAAATACACATTTTTTTGGGGACAAAATATGCAAAAAGTTTGCTATTAAAATGTTTATAGAGTTCTCTATACCATTGTACTACAAAACTAATCTACCGAAAGGTCATCGTCAAAGGCAGATAACTAATATAAAAAGATGTCATCTATTTTTAATTTATATAAAAATTACTAGTTTTTCAATTTTAAATGTCACCTACAGAAAACATTATCTTTTTTTTTTACCAAACTGTTTTAATTCAAATCTTAAGTTTTAATTTTTATAAATTTCATCATTTTGAAGAAATATTGAAGTAATATTTTGTAAAATAGTATAGAAAAAAATGTGTAGGTTTATGTCTGCAGTAGAAAATTTAACTCAAAGTAAGTTTATATTAACCTCAATTTGTAAAATGTACCTCGTACTGCTGGTATGTACGTTGAACGTCGGCTCTTGGCGCCAAAGTTACCTGGTTCAAAGCCTGAAGGGCGCATTTTTTTAAATAAAATTTTTTTCTTTTTTTTTTTTTTTTTCTTTTTTTTTTATTTTTTTCTTTTCTTTTCTTTTCTTTTTTTTTTTTCTTTTCTTTTTTCTTTTCTTTTTTTTTTTTTTCTTTTCTTTTTTCTTTTCTTTTTTTTTGATTACTACGATAACCTAAAAAATAATAATTTTATCTGAATAAATTTACATTCTTAGCTTCAAATGAAGAGAAAGGCAGATGTATTACTTCAAGATGTTCATCTGGCTTTCTTTATAATTTTATTACTTCTGTACCTTGAATGATGATTTTGACAGCTAGTCTTGTCTAACAAAATATGATCAAACCAGTTCTTTCTGGCGCGTATAACAAAAAAAGATTGCGTTTACCAGCTGACAGAACAGCATATGAATGTTTTTATGTTCTACAATGTACACTTAAGACTATTCCTCAGTCATCATCACGTTTTGCACAAATTGTGTGCACTGAGCCATTGTACACGTACAGGCAAACATTCAATCAAAAGGGCTTTTTACTAGGACTTTGATAAAGAAACTGGAACAGACTCAAAACGGGTGAGGTTTATAACAAATAAATATTCACTAGTCACAAGAGTTTGCGATCTATTAGTGGTTTAATCGTTTAACTTAGAAATTCACAAGATAAACAAAAAAATTGAAGAGAAAAAAAAAAAGCAAAGTTGATCTAAGGGGAAGAACTGTAAAATTACTACCCTATCTCTCAATGCTGCGTGGTTTAACTCCCTTTTCTATGTAAAACAGAATTGATTAATTAATCCTCGGTGTGTTCAATTTCGGCCTTACCTCTAGCCCAAGAGTCTTTGGATACGAGCAGGGCCGGCCCTATTAATTGCAGGGCCCTAAGCGAAACGGTTTGCGCGGTGCCCAGTGTGGGTAGGGATAAGCTAAATGTCAAAATTTTGATTTTGCATTAGAAAATACATTCGTTTTTACAATAAATTTTTATTAAATGAAAGCTGGCAATGCCGTTTTTTTTTTTTTTTATCGCGCGTAGGATCGGCACCCCTAAATGACAATTTTGTCTATTTTTTCAGGAGATATTATGAGTTTTTCAAAAGATTTTACTAATTTCATGAGATTTCCAGGACTTTTTCGTATATATTTTGCAATTATATGAGATTTCCAGGAGGCCCTGGTAATTCAGCAGGCTGCGGAGACCCTGTTATTATATATAAGTTATAATGGTTTAATTTAAAAATGTACACGTAGAATTAGCGCGGGGCCTATGAAAGTGTGGGGCCCACTGCGACCGCATAGGTTGGAGTGGCCTAAGGCGGCACCTTCGACACGGGTCACGGAGGTCACGCCTAAGGCCGGCCCTGGATACGAGCCATCGGTAATAGAGATGTCGAAATTTACATCTGCTTTGATCTTTCCCAGACATAAGTTTTTTTCAGACAGGCAAATGGAGGCGAGCATCCGTGGGCCTGGAGTTCCAAGAGTCTTAAGACTAAACTCCTAAGACAATTACGAAGAAGAAGTTACCTTTTTGTCGCTACCTTACATCGACACAAACAGACAGACAGCCTAAGTATAAATGTAGAAACGTGAAGGGACTATTTTGAAGTTCGGGTTAAGCGTCTAAACTCTAGGAGCTAAAGTCTCATACGGAAAGAAAGAGAGAAAAAAAATAGGAGAGAGAAAGAGATGGATAAAAAGGGAAAGGCGGAAAAGAGAGGGAGATATAGCTAGGAAGTTTCTATCATTTGCGGGCCCGGGGGACTTGGCCTATTTAAGGGCCCCTGCATTTTGCCTAATATTTAATATTTAATGTAAAAAAAAACAACACTGATTTGGTGGCCCCCATTGAGTGGGGGGGACGGGGGGGGGATTTTCAATTTCTCCCCCCACCCTAGCTACGCCACTGAGGGGGAAAGAAAAAGGGAAATAGAGAGAAAGAAAAAGAGAGGGGAAAAAAGAGAAAGAAAGAGATTAAGAAAGATAGAGAGTGAGAAAGAGAGAACTCTATACTGATGACAATATAAACTTCCCAAAATTCAGCAGTCATTCGGTTCGGAAAATCCCCAATCTTTTTTTTTTATTCAACTGCGTCATTTATTGTTGAGGGTCATTGTGGCTGTACTTTAGTGGAAGATTGAAGTTGTCGTCAGCTCTTCCTGGTCATCCTATCGACCACCTGGTGGGCCCTGTATTCACACGACGGCTGGAATACACCCAAGTGCTACTTGATTGTCCGTCCAGAGAAACTCGAGGCTGGAGCGAGCCTTAATTAGACTGTGGTCAAAGTTCAAACCCAGAGTTCAACATAAATAAAAAGAACTTCCTCTTTCGTTTTTATTTTAATTTAAAAAAAAAAAGAATTTTTTAAAGAAATGTTTTCTTAGAAACAATAAAGAAAATTAAAACATTCAGTAATAATAGACCCTGGATTACCAACATTAAAAATTAACATTCTGTCGTCATCGAGAAGTACATATAAGTCTATTCATAAAGCGCTGGTTATGAGTGTGTATCTGTTTTTCATGTGTGAATGTCGTTCGTATGTGCACCTATATTGTGCACCTATATTGTTATTGTATAGTAGTTACGCTGAGGTTGTCAATTGTAGTCAAACCGAATTTCCATTTGATTGGATCAATAAAAGTTATCTTATCTATCTCATCTTATCTTACAACTCTTTTATAGCCTATGACACTAGCTCCAGCTGGAATAACCTGCCCAGTGTGCGGCTGAACATTCCGGGCTCACATAGGTCTCACCAGCCACATGAGGAGGCATAAAACCCCAGTGCAAAGCCCTCAGCCCCCTGGATGACAAAGTGGTCATCATCGAACCACGATGGACGAACTATATATATAGACAAAGATGTGAACAGATCTACATTTAGATAAAGATGTGAATATATTTATGTTTAGAGAAAGATGTGAATAGATCTTCTACATTTAGACAAACATGTGAATAGATCTACATTTAGAAAAGATGTGAATAGATCTACATTTAGACAAAGATGTGAATAGATCAACATTTAGACAAAGATGTGAATAGTAGATAAAAAGAGGATGACCGTATGGCTGTGATACAACGTAAGGTCGACAAAGAATGGGAGAGTTCGATCATTGGATACATCTAGAATAAAGGAGAAACTAAATATTTTAATGCAAGGCGTCCATGTTGTGAGGGTCATTAAGTAGGTGGGATGCCCAGGATGTAATTGTGTGAGCAGTGTGCTATCAGCTGCACTAAGATTACATTGTGTGTGTGTGTGCGAGTTTTCTGTTCGTTGTGTTCGTGATATGTTCACTAAGATACTTCCGTCATGGAATAGCATTGTGTAGATCAGCGGTTCTCAACCTTTTATGCTCGGCGACCCCTTTTTACAATCCCCCACTCTGCGGCGACCCCCCCCCCCCGATACACAGATACAGCACTAGAAGAGTAGACAATAACAATCCATAGTTTCGATGGTCTTAGACGACCCCCTGGCAAATCGACCCCCAAGGGGTCGCGACCCACAGGTTGAGAACCCCTGGTGTAGATTATAAGGAAAGTACTGCACATTGTAAGCTGTCTTAACAAGGTTATCATTGTGTCAAGAGACAGGGCGGTTCGTGCACTAAAATTGACATTTGATGATTTGCGAACATTCGATGATGTATAAATAATTAGCGATTCCGGTGCGCGGTACTTGTCACCGTTTTATCTGGCCTCGAGTCTTCAGCCAAGAAAGGTGAAGGTCTCACGGTAAGTTGAAGCATGTAGAACCACCAGAGTTGCTGCTATTTAACCTTCTCTTTTTATCGAAGCTTTAATTGTGTAATTGTTACTATTTCATTTATGGAAATATAACGAACTAGAATGAAGACCTGTATGAAAAAGAGAATTATTCTCGGATCGTTCGAAGTTGACAACAAAGTTGTTATGTCGGCATTTAGAGGGGGAGGGCGGCATGGAGAATGAATCTCAAAAGAGAAAAATATTTCTAATTGCTTGCCCAGATTTATTAGCCTACTCATAGTCTAGATCTAAATTTAATTACAACTAATAGATAAGGGGCCTACAACTACGCTTAGTTGCTTAGAGAAACTAAGACATTTCTTTAGAAACGGAAATCAAAAGAATTTCGAGGTACAATAATCAATGACGATCCTAAGTCTTCTTCGCAATTCTGAGGACCAGGGAAAAGAAGTAGAGTAGGTAGTAATGAAGTATTGTCCATCACATTTTCTTGTTACGGGTGTTCCATCAGAATTGAAGATTATTACATTATCAGAAACCTCAGAACAGCACTTACAAAGCTCAACAACAACAGCAAAAAAAACTGTTATTCAATGGATACTGTCGTGCGCATCTGGTAGGGTATTTTCGTTTGAGCACCATAAGGTCTTATTAGTTCTGTTTCTAAGGATGCACTATATTGGTGTCATTGTTCTCTTGTTGTGCCTTGAGATGAGTCTCTTTGTGTTCTCTTGGTGTGCCTTGAGATTGAGTTATCTGTGTGGTGTTATTCCCCAGTATTGGGTAAGTTAGTTTATTTTACTATCTTCTACATGTCGTAGCTTTGCAATCGTTCCTTTAATAATCGTGAGAATGGCGGTATCAAAGGAGTGTGTATTTTTCTTATCTAGGGACGCAGGCTTGGGACTCTGCTGGAGTCAAGTCTGAGTTGTAGGCTTGGTAGTTGACTATTGCCCGTGGCGTTGGGTTGGCGTTGTGAGGCCTGATTGACTATGGCACTGATATTAAGGTGTGCTATAGTCCTTTGAATGTAGTTTGTAATTGCTATTGATATTTATTCATAATGTATGCCTCATAATATCATATATATCATTAACTCATTAAACCTTTGTTGTTACATGCAATATTGTTATTCACTAGTATACGTTAATATTTGGTTTATTCGTTCCTGGATATGTATTGCATAAATTGATTGCTAGACTGTTAGGGGTGCCCAGGCAGACGAGCCAAGGCTAAATTATAACCCCGGCATCAAGTTAATAATAAACACTGTTCAGGTGGAGAGCCCGGCGGAGTACATCATACCCTAGATGAGCGCGAGGACAAAACCCACCTGACAGATACCAGCTCATATAGAACTAGAAGGAAATGAGAAGGCTGACACACTCGCCAAGAGTGGGAGAACTAACTCACTAATAAACTCTGCACTCTATCCAGAAGAATTGAAGAAATTAATCGTAAATAAAATAAATGAGAAATGGACGAGCTCTCATCCAAATCACAAGAAAGATGACGCTTACTATAAGCTATCCCGACAAGACCAACGTCTAATCTTTCGACTCAGGACCGGACACAACAGAATGCGACAACACATGTACCGGAAGCTCAAAATTGGAGCCAGTGAAATCTGCCCATGTGGAGTATCACCAGAGAATGCCGACCACGTCCTCCAAAACTGCTCTCTTTACCAAGAGGCCCGTATAAGACATTGGCCCCAAATCACCCCAATAGAAAGAAAACTATATGGAGAGCTCCCTGGTTCGGAAACTACTGCGCAGTTCATCTCATGTATTGGTCTAGTCATCTGAACACTCCAACATAACAGTGAGAACGAAGAAGAAGAAGAATTACATTATCACATTAAAGGTGCCGGCACATTTCTTATTCCATATGCTAGGATAAATTCGTACAAGTGCTCCTTTTCCCATAGTATTAGAGTTTAAAACATGATGCCTGAATCAGCCAGGAAAACCAACAACCTAGCAGAGTTTACATCTATGATATTTACATGCATGACTCGGTTGAAACAGATGCGCGTAGAATGTAATTATCTTCTCTTTTGAAGCAAGCGTCTGGGAAGATGGCGGCGACCAAGGTTCGAATTTGGAATCACCGTGACCATCAAATGACAGTCCAGAGCGCATATCACTCGACCAGGCAGACATCTATTGAAAACAAAGAACCAGTTTTCTCAATAACCATCTCTTAAGTGGGGCGCTGATACAGATGCACATGGCTCCATGTACTACCCCCCTGCTGCTCAACTTTACCTCATTCCCACCCCCCTCCCCGCGCCAGACTATCACTTTGTTTAAATATCTTAACGTGCTGTTCACCTGGGTTTTTTTTCAATGGTAGTCACGTGACGTGGTCTAATATACCATAACCAAATGATCGTCTGCCAAGATACGCATTGATTGGTCCGGTAATTAGAGTGATATGAATACCAGCGTCTGCGCGTGCATGACGTATCGATCTGTGTCTGCCTTCAGAGCATGTCCCAGAGGAAGTTGTCAACATCACGTGTTTTTTGTGGAGACTAGGCAGGCTGAGTGACAAGGTGAACAGTTTCAAAAGAACCTAGTTGGCATTTTAAATGGTCGAGGCTTAGTTCAGTTCAATAGTTGTCAAGGTTTATTGCGAAACTGGGTCAGGCCTATGTAGCACCAGGAAAAATACGCTGTTAGCAGGGGTGGACTGGATATCAAAATCGGCCCGGGCATTTCTATACCACCCGGCCCATAAATTGTATATTATATGATGGACATCTACCTGTCCTCAAAATCATTATGTTAAATTTGATAATGTATCGATAGCTGTACACATGCTTACAGTGAACACTATGTCCTTATAAGGAATAAAGACTTTATGTTGCTTTTTAATCGCAAAGATTAAGGCCCTAAAAGGATGAAGCTCTACATATGTAGGCTATTTACATTATTTCGGAAAATATGTTAGATTAAATTAGTAGGCCTTAGTAGAGTCTGTAAAAGATTTAAAAAAAAAAATACTTGGCTATAAGACCCCTTCCCCTGAAAAAGGAATACTATAAAACATTTAACAATTTAACACTCATTACTCTACCTAACAGCCAGGGGCGGACTGGCTATATGGGCATTCGGGCAAATGCCCGGTGGGCCGGTATTCTAATAGGCCGGTAGGACCACAGTAAGCATCTTCTTTTTTTAAATCACGTCTGTATTTTATAAGATAAGGGCCGCATGGATGCCACTATTAATACAGTCGAAAGTCAACTCCAATAGTGCATTCTATGTTGTATGAACTCTATGTCCTAACTCTTTAAATTTGTATCTTAAATTACCCGGGCATGCTACCCTGCCTCATAGTGGCGCCCGGGTGGAAACGATCGTAAGAGGAAACGATTAGGCTAAAGGGTAGCAAAACAAGACTCCCGTGGGGGTGCCTAAGGGGGTGCGAGAGCATCCTCATTGCACTGTGCGGAGTTGTAAAAAAAAAGCTCCCACAACCTTGTCACAATCCAGGCGCTGTTCCTCAAGGGGCCGTTACATAAATGGCGTGCCCCGCACAGTTAGCCTGGTATAGAAAAGGAAAGTGGCGGGGGTCTTAGTGTATGCGGTCTCTTGCCGCGAGTCTGACCCACCCGTCATTCAGGCCGGTGAGAGGGAGCTCTTGTTCACTTTTGCTGGCCTAGAGTTCCAAGAGCCGAGGGCTCAACTCTACCTGACAGTTGAAGAAGAAGAAGAAGATCTTAAATTATCGCCAGGGATATAAAGTGTAAAGAAGTCAAGAAGACAAGTAATAAGCATAGAAGTCAATTGCATCTGGGTCTGTTACATAATTAAAAGTATATACTTATGTCAAAGAAGTAACAAATAGTAAAAAGTTTTGTACTGTCAAGATATACAAGCCTGTTACAACATTGAAAGCCTACCATTGGTAACCCTCCATGCAATAAGACTCCGTGCTGGGATTAATCCCTTATAGCAGGGTCCATGTTATCTGGCAGTGTTCTGGAGGATTTGGCTGTCTTCTTAAAGGGCAAGACCCCCGCATGCACCAGTTCCAAGACTAGTCGTTTCTTCGAATGTGTTCCGGGGCACCCTGCAGGCGTTCAGGGTGTGATCTACTGTCTCGCCTTCCGTGTGCAAGCCTACCAGACAATGCTATAACATTTGTACCTTAGATGGGAGACTACCCTTCCTGTCTTTGGTCATTTATCTAAGACCACACCACCTCTTTCTAATAGTCCGCACTTGTACACCAGCTGAAGTTCTGTCTCGACAGCCAACATCATCAGACAGAAGTTAAGAAGTCTATTTTGTGTTAACTGTTGTTCTTTTTCGTTTGTGTGTAGCTGACGAGGGTCACGTGGCCCAAACGTCCAGTAGGGTTTCCTATATGAATGTTAATTGTAGCTTTTGTTATGCAAGTGTACACCCCTTCAGCAGTAAATGTTATGTTTAGAATGAAATGTCAACATTTCAAAAGTCATAGCTAAACATTGGGATTACCGGTAGTTGGTTGACAACAGCGTCCCTGACATTGCCAATTTCAAATTCTCTCCCCCACATTTCTCATTGTAAGGCTCCATTCTTTATTTATTTTGTGTCTTGGGTTTTAACCAATAAAAGGGTGTCTCTTGGATGTGACCAGAATTATAAAAAGAAGTAAAATAGCAGAATACTGTTATTAACTTGATTTTTTAAAAAATCCCTATTGAATGGGTGCCCGGGTTAAACTTTGTAGTTTGGCACATCCTTAATAGAATTAAGAAAGTTTTTTTTTTTTTTTACATGTCACATTCACAAACACGGCTGTACAATCATTAAGTTGAACATGTGGTGGAAATTTTAAAAAGAAACTAAGGGGCAGTACTCTATTGTTGAAGTTGAAATGCAAAAGATGATTGTCTCCCATTATCTATATTAATATTAACAAATATTTAATGTAAACAGAATCCCATTTTTTATGTCTATGTATACTGGTACATCAGTTACCCTCCCTAGCTAATTGATGCAACATTAATATTTAGTTTTCTGTATTGGAAACCACTATAGAAAGTCTTGTACAAAGAAATATTTTATTTAAAACCAAATTATCCTTCTAATGATTTTTTTTTACTGTACCCGGTACCGGTACTTCAAAATATATAATTTAAATATATAATATGTAGGACTAAGACACAATAATAAACTAACATTAATAATGATTTGCATTGGCTCAAACAAATGGGCAATCACTCTGACTACATGGCCTACTGCATTAGTATGTAAGAAACTGGATAGTCCACATTAAGTTCTATCTGCCCAGCATTAGCCACTCATTATCAAAATATTCTGAATGTTGGTACTTCTGTTTCTGTTTACTCACCAATGCCTCCAGAGTGACACATTTCAGTACTGCCAACTGTCTCAGCCATTGGTTATTACAATGTTTCATAGCTGACAGGGTTTTTATGTAGGTAAGTTTGAGTCACCTTTGTTATCACCTTTGTTATCACACACAATATGCTGTAAGCAAGACATTCTATACAAGCTGATGCATAACAGGAATAATTATCATTCAGCCTCATCGAACTACTAATTAGTCTGTGACAAAAAAACAAAAACACATCATCATGGTATTCTTCGATTTATTATCTATTTAAAAATCCTAAACAGAGACCAACTGTAACAAGTGACATTGGCCCATTTTGTACAAATAGAAGGAAATGAGTGCCAACACATTTACAATTGTACTTCCACACAGCCTTCAAACAACCACATGGACCCAACTGATGTCCAGAGAATACTTACCTTCATTTCTAGCTGACACTATCTAAGTCTACTCATAGGATTGAACCAACGCAAGTGAAAGCAAGTAGACACAGTTCGTGAATCTGTACCAAAAATTTCAAATAACAATTACTCTTTTACTATTGAATCCAGATCTTGGTAGAAACTATTTTCAGTAGACTAGAAGAAAGGACAACTGTCAAGCATTTAATGAGACACCAAATGTTTGTCAGAGACAGAATTGTGCTAGCCTGGCCTTAATCCTCAAAAGTTTGTAATGCAATTAACTTGCACAGCATTACAGCAGGCCAAACAAAAATGTGAGAACCCTAAACTACTCACTAAATCTTATTGTCTCATTACAATTGACTCAGTCTTAAGGTGTTCATAAAGAATCAAGTGTTTCTATTGACTGAGACATCTCACTGTTACGTTTGTATGTAAGATGAAACTCTGCATAGACAAATATTTATTATGCTAGGAATTCCTACTTCACAGTCAAAGTCTCACTAGTTCACCTTCACCATACACACACACACACTGGTTTTAAAAAGCTGTTACATTGTACTGTACCAGTACAATTTCATTAAAAATGCCTTTAAATTATTCTGAATAGACACTAAAAACCCAAGTGGACATCTTTTTTTGGAAGTAACTGTCTGTATCATATAAGATAAGGACTCGTCAACCTAGTGCTTGAAACATTGAGTCTGATCCTATTGTGAACAGTACATACTTACCTTTCAATAGCAACAAGCAAGACAAAATGCCTTTCAACCCAAAGCAACAAAACAAATCAAGACTAAAAATTGAACATACAAAAACTAAAATCAGCTGCCATTCCAGTCACAATGTCTCAAGAGGGATGAACCAGTTAAACACAATATAAACTGGAGACAGTTCCACCATCAGTAATGAAACATAGCACATGGCAACAAAAGTCTCCAGAGACTAAAGAGGCTTTATCAACCTAGTCTCATGGTGAAAGACAGGAAAGTGTGCTAGCTGTACTGTCAAGTCATACACATCAACTGTACATGAACACAGAACACATTCCATCTGGTCAGATTCTCAGACACCAACACATATAGCAATCTAAGAGGTGAACAGGATTATACAATAACACAAGATTTCCCTCTCTGGACTCCTCAGCTTGTCCTCCTTGAAAGACGGATCTTGCTATTTCCCACCTAATGAAAATGACAGCTTTGGTCTTGCATTTTTCTTGTTCAATATGATTTCTTGATCTTTTTTGGAGCGTCTCTTTTCTTCTTCTTCCATGCGTTGTTTTTCCTCTAACATTTTCCTCTGTTCTTCCACCAACTTTAACTGCTCTTCAGCCTGGGGAGGAAATAGAAAAGATTGATCTCACATCCAAACTGTAAGAAAGCACATTGTTGGGAATGCTAACAAGTCTACATTATACAAAATCTTTCTTCTTTTTTAACAACTTTGTTAAACTCTATATTGCATATTAAATTGATATAAAAATATTACCAAAAAAAAAAAAAAAAAGCTTAACTTCATCAAACTTAAAAAAAAAAGGTTGCATTAAAATTTTTTGTTTAGGTTCTAGTTGCTGTTAATCTATGAAAAAGTTTTGGAAGAAGTTAAATCGTACACTTTATGAACAGTCATCTAAGCTGAAATTATATGTACCAGAGACATAAAAGTTAGTTTTCACTGAACAGTGTTTGTGACTTTAATTCAAAGAGTGAAATCAGAATGCTAAAGTATAAATTAGTATTCTACATGTGCTAACATTTTTCATAGTATTCAAAATAACAAGAACACTTAGACATCTGTGGTACCATTTGAATGAAGACTTTTTAGTTAATGAATTAATTATTGTAAATAATGCAAAGTTTGTGAAGAGGACTGGTTCAATATGCTTTCCTAAATGTATATTTTATTTGTTCTGTATTACTATAGGATTTTTAATAAATGTTTGTTTGTTTGTAAAATGTTTGACATGTTTCGGATGTTCCTTCAGAGTTGAAGATAGTTTACTTCCTAGTCCAAACCTCCCGCAGGACGACGGGGGATGGGAGCGGGCAGGGTTTGAACCCTCGACCGTCGATAAATCCGAACGACAGTCCAGCGCGCAAACCGCACGACCAGGCAGCCATCATTATGATGTATCTCCCAATTGGGTCAGTGACAGTTTTCATAGATAAGTAATAAAATTAAAATAAAGTGCATGGAAATATGTTCCTTATTTCCTTATCTGTAAATAAGACAACCAAAAAACTATTAGTCTTTGATCTTTGAGTGCATTATCATACAAAACTATTTGATACATGCAACAAGGGTTAAGTTGCAAACTTAAATGTTTGATATGAGTAATTCCCAAAAAAAGAAACAAAAAATGTGTATAGTGTGCTTTTGAGCAAACTATTCAAATCATTTTCAGTACTGAGAATGATTTATGCACTGATGTACACAATAATCTAATAGTATTTTTGTCTAGAAATACTCTTAATATTAAATTTTTTTTTTAAGTTCTAACTGGAGATTTTTCACTCAAGACACAGAAATTGTGAACACATAATGCAATACTATTCGGATCTTCTTCTAGCCAGTTTTTTGCTGCTGAGCTGTGAGCTCTTTTGCAGACTGTGCCAAGGAAAAATAGTGTGCTGTTTTCTTCAGTTGTTCAGCACTGCCGTACAGGGTGTTGGTTATGTTGGGCTGGAGTGGAAGTAGGGTCTGCCTAAGGTGGATTAGGAAGGGGCATTCAAAGAGGATATGGTTTACGGTTTCATAAGGGGGAGTTGTGTGGAATTTATTTTGTTCAGATGGTAAATGACGTAAAATCTTGATAGGACATAAGAAATGGAGCTCAGAAAAAGACAACGGGAATCCCTGAATTAATGTTACTGTTATCACAGTACAAAGAAGTTTGAAATATACAACTTCGTAACCAAAAAAAAACTTACCAGTTTACGCTGTGCCTCTTCAATCTTTTTATTGTTTTCAATCATGATCCTCTCTAGCTCTTCTCTCTTTTTGCGCTCTTCCTCCTGAAAAATTTATGAAAAGCAGCTAGAACCCTGAGGTCGAGGTCAAAGTAATATTAAGAGTACAAAATAAATAAGATTAAAATTTAAGTTAAATAGCCAATGAATTACACCAAAAAAAAAAAAAGTAAACTGAAAAGGGATCAACCCATTTGGGCTTAGCAGTTAATTGAAAAACAAATACAGACTTTAAGGAATGATCTTAATTGAAAACAAATACAGACTTTAGTAATGATCTTCTGAGTGAAAATTCATTGCGAAGGATGTTTATTCTAGTACAACTAATAAGAAAACTCTTTTTCTTTCGGCATTTATTGTAAGCTATAGAAATAAAGAAGAGATAATGGTCAGAATATTTAGTTAACATAGAACAAGTATGTACTTTTAAGTCAATGGTACAACTAGAACAAGTATGTACTTTAAGTCATTGGTAAAACTACATTCTTGGATCATGAAATGAAATAACTGCATTACAAAAACAAAAAACACACAAATGGACAGCAGACTCCCAAGCTGAAACAAAGTGTTCTGTATTAAGTGAAACGAATGAGACACAGATGAAATGATGACATAACCTTCTCTTATAAGGAAGTGCTTGCCAAATAAAAAAAAAAAAAGAATGTTAACAGTCATAAACATTTAGCGAGCAGATTCCTTTCAAGAGATTTAATAGATCAGTTCTGCATGTAGCCTCTGGTCCCAGACGAAATGTCTTTCAGAGACCAACTTATCAAAGAAAAAAAAATATGGCAATGAAAATGACAAAAATGTGATCTATGTCCGACAGTAAAATAGTCAAATGGTAACAATGACAGAATTCTGAAAAAAATCTTAGCAAGACTGCAGCAGACATAATCTACATACCGATAAATTTGGCGTACCTTGAGTAGTTAAGGATTCCAATCCTGGATGGGGGCTGCAAACTTGGCAACAAATTAAACACACCTGCACTTCAAGGCTATTGAGTTAAATGACAAACTACCCTAACTTACACAGGGTAATTTTCATGATCACTATTTCTTTATTTTTTAAAAAAAATAGATAAAACATTGCAGCATAAATGCTGGTGGTGCTTTTAACTTTCTTTTTTTTTTAAACTAGAAATCTTTAAACATTTTTGATTATTTTCTACACACTAATAGGGGATATATATTTTTTTTTACAGAGTGAATGAAAGATCAACAAAAAGTTTAGGGATAAAAAAAAACAACATAGCCATGTTATCACTTCTTTGACAAATTAAAAAAAAAAATTGTGGATGTTACGTTAGTATTCTTGAAGTTTAATAATATTTTTTTAAAATAACTTACAGTGCTTAAATTGTATAAAAACAATTTTGGAGAGAAAAAAAATATAAAAGTTTTTATATTGGACAGAGAAGTAATGAACTGATGCTGATGAAATGAAAAGTAAAATGTCAAATTTGTAACGGATGAAATCTCTGGCAGGCTCAATACCCATACATGTAATAAGTAACACAAAGATTGGAGAATAAACAATACAACTAAAAAGCAGTCGTAACGTAGTACAAAAGTAAATATTTACATTTTCACTAGAGTACAGAAGCTCTTTTACTTTAGATGTTGCTAGACTTTTTTTTTTCTTTTGCTCCAATGTAGCCAAGAATGCAACAAGTGTATTCAAGAAAATTATTTTGTTACTTAAAACAAACAGAAATATATTGCAGTAAGCCTTGTTGTAAAGCATGCACTTTCAGCCTGCCAATAGATCTAATCCTATCGCTATGGACATCGACCATCCTACCTCTTTCAAACGCTGTGCCTCCAACTCGGACTCCCTCTGCTTCTCAAGTTCTTCCAGCATTTGTTTCTCCATAATTTTCTTAGCTTCTTCTACCCGCCGCAAAACTTCGGCTTCAATCTCATCTTTCCGCTTCTCCAGTTCCTCCTCAACGCGCTGCTTGACAAGGGCCTCTACTCTCCGCGCTACCTCCTCTTCAATCAATTTCTCTTCTAGCTCCTTCTGACGTCTGCAATGTTGAAACAAAGTATAAGCATACTTCATTTTAAATAAAATAAGGAAGCTAAGTGAGCGAATTATTAGTCGTAACAGGTTAAGGGCATTAGTTACTTAGTTCTTTTACGATTTACTTACGACAATGTAACAACAATATAATAAGAGCTTGTCACAGCACAAATTAAAAGAAACAACTGATCTCTCTTTTTTTTTTTTTAAAGCAGCTTATATGTTTTTAATGTTCAATGAGTTGTGTAGTTCTTGAACGGTGTGCAACCAGCAGCTTGTGTCTTTAGTTTTAATTTGTTTTTGTTTATTTTTAATGATTAAAAAAACCTAGATAAACTCACGTGTTAGACCATTTAAGCTTGGCACAACTGTTATGATAAGAACTTGCAAGTTTGATTGAAAAGTTTACCTAGGAATAGGAAGACAAAAACTGTCTAGCCCTGATGGACCCAACAGGTCTTTAGAAATGTATACATGCCTTCTTTCAGCATGTCTACTCCACACTGATCAAAACTTAAAACATGTATCAGTATTTTAAGAGAATCTTTTTATTTTTTAAACAAAAACTTTAAAAAATTTCTCCTTATAATAAATAATTGTTTGTAAAAAAAAAAAGAAGAAAGGGACACACCTCTGATTTTTTTAATTTAGTGACATTTGTCTAGCATCTAATACTCTGGCTAACTAACAACTTTGATAGAAACGCCAGCTTCTACAAATAAACTTACAGAAGACGTTGTTTCTCCATCTCAGCTTTCTTTTCTTCCTCTTCTCGTTTCTTAGCTCTAAGGATGAGATCATCATCGCTATCAGAACTACTGGATGAAAAGGATCTTTTTCTGAAAATAAAGAGTTGAGGATAGAAGAATGAGTGAAAAACAAAACAAAACAAAAAACAAAAGATATATTGTAACCATGTTAGCATAGCTAAACTGTAAAGTATCTCATTATATAACAGTATATTGACATTATGTGATTAAAATAATACCATATATGGTCAATCAGAGAAAAAGAGATCTAAACATTTTACAAAATAAAACAAGTCTAAATTTTCAAAAATGTTAAGGTTTTAAGAATCTAGATTGACTAAGTTTTTCACTTAAGTTAACTGGTAATCAAAATTTGCGAGTTGTTTCAGCTTTTTTAATCTATTCCCAACCACTGGATCCTACAATACTAATAAAACACCAAAAGTATCCTGCACTCTGAACACACTTCATCTTTATCATAACAATATCACACTATCCTGTTACACATTTCTGGTCTTCCTCTCATTCATTCTGACTAACATAAAAGCTCCCTTTTCAGATCTTACAATCTATAGGGCAGATGTTGTAAAGGCCATCTATTTCTGTGGTCCACGGTTAACAATGGAGTCATTTGGCCAGCACAATGACATTAAAGCTGGGTAGACTCAGAGGAGCCTAAAAGATCCCAAAATTAAAAATACCAGTCTTCACCAAGATTTGAACCAGGAACCCCCTTGGTTTGGAAGCCAAGTGCTTTACCACTCAGCCACCCTTCTGACTAACATAATCAAGTGACATGTCTTTGCAAGGGAACTGAATAAGCCACAGAAAATTTTAAAAAAATGACACTAAATCAATAAGTTTCAACTATGTATCTTTCTTTCTTCATAAATTGCTACTTCGTGAGAATAATAAACACTGCTGACAGAACAAATGAGCTTTTTCAAAGGAAAATTGTTACTGTTAAAAGCCTAAGCCAGGAAACAAGTGTGTTAGCTCGTGTTAGTAAACAAATACCTAGCACTATTTTCATTGCACTTTTAAAAAATGATTGCCTAAATTCAAACTTCTTGTGTTTTTTTAAGGAATATTTTCAACTTTTTTTTTTAACTGAGAGAATAAGGAGACATAATTTCTAATTATAAATTATTAACAATTGTGTCACGGTTGACCACACAGTAACCGTGTCACCACAGTGACAATAAACTAAAAAAAATTGTTTTATTATCTTTTAATATTTGGTGAATGTTATATATACTTTATGACCTAGTGAATATCATCAAATTTATGGATTAAAGAAAGAAAAACATTTTGTAATGTTTCTCCCCACTAGATAGTTCAAAATAAATATTGTAAGGTCTAAGAATGTAATAAAAGTTATGGACACTACAACTGCCACTCAAAATTCTTGCCCCTGTGTACACTACAGTTACAGTAAACCTTAAAACATTTACATCCAATAAAAGTTGTTAAAACATATTTTAAAGACACTCAACTCCCTACAGTAAGTCATTTTCTTTTTCTACTTACTAATTGAAATCATGACAGTAATAACTAATTCTACTATTAAGACATACATCTTTGATTTGATGTTACTATTAATATTATATGGTCCATTTATCTTTTCTCTACTCAAGTCATATGTGAACAGAAATTTGTCAAGTAAAATTGTAAACAACATTAATGCATATCCCCTAGGCCCTTGATCTGATACTTGTTTTTAACGATAGACATTTTTATACCAATAACAGTAGCTTTTGATCCAAGGAAGGTAGATCTAGATTATTCTAGATGTTGTCATTTTTTCTTTTGCAGAGGAAAACATTTAGATTCTAGAAACTAAATTTATCAGAAGTGTACTGTAACTGTAAAGAAATGGTGCATGCTTAGACCACAGTATCTTTTTCTTTTTTAAGTTTCTTATAAAGATGTATGATTATAGGCATAGCTATCATTATCATATTAAGTATTATCATATTAAGATTTAAATTAAAGATCAAGATGCACATACATATCTATGGCATAGCCTAGGTCTCCTCTCTCACTCTCTAAATGATAGACTATTCGTGACTAGACAGTAGATTTAGATACAAATATGATCATAGGATTAATTTAGATCTAGATCTATATATATAGGAATGTGAAATAAAAAATTATCTTTGAAAAAACAATTTTTCATTAATACATTATTAAAATACTTCAACAAAACTTTCCAATGGTGTATAAATTATGACTATGTTTAACAGAAAGTTATGAATTTTTTTTTGTGGCATTTTAACTTAACATCGGTTGACATGGAACAAGAGAGAGGAGAGCTTGTCGCTGGCTAAGCCGGCGAGACACACCCCCAGCTCAAAAGTTAAAAAGTTGGAATTGAGTTTCGTAGACGATAGATCTACTAATTTAATAAGAAATTTAATAGTAGATTAGTATTTGTAGTAAATTTCTAGATGACAAAGCTGATTTCATTTATGAACTTTACTTGTACAAGTCTAGAATGTAAATATTGAAGGAAATAAATTATCGGGTCTTGAGCTTCAAGAAATGTCAGAGTGACCCAGAGAGGAGTGGACAAAATGGCATTGTTGTAATGGCAAAAAATATTTAAAATTGGGATCAAAATTGTCTGAAAAAATATTTTTTAAGTGCGCTTTAAAATTTGTCCACAATTTGTGTGAAGGTGTTAAGTACACAAAAAATATTGGAATATATGCAGAATATTAGGCTTTACAAAGCCTGACTTGTTTTTATTTTTGTTCACAAAACTGTCCATTGCCATTATTTTCTTTGTTAAATGGCATTTTCCACTTTGTAAGCAATAAAAAATGGTAGAATTATGGCCAAGCGTATCAAATATGAAAAAAAAAATTAACCTTTGTCCTCTATCCTAACTTCTGTATTGGTGAAAACAAAAAAGTGGTATTTTCATTACAAGTAAAAAAAAAAGTAATTAACTTTTTTAAAAAAATCCTCATTAAGCATTAATTAGGCCATTGTCTTAAGTAATCGATAACACAACTTTAAAACTTATCACATTTCATTCAAAAGTGTAATAAATTTCTAAGTGCCGCCTATGTTAAAAAAAACATCAAAAACTCAATCTCTAAATTATTGTTTGTTTTCTTTTTATTTTTTCGCCTAGCTATATAGACGTCTATTATGATTGTCTGCATCATCATCATTATGACTGTCACTCACTCATTCGAGTCAAGTCTAAGTCACTGGCCTGTCCAATTTAAAATAAATTAAAAAACATTTTTTTTAATGAAAATCTGAGTAATTTTAATAAATTTTTAATCTAGCTTTCACCCTTTCTACCTTGTAGGTCTTTTACGATCTCTTGATCTAGAGCGCATTCGACTGCTGCGACTCTGTTTAGATTTTGAAGACCTATCCTTTGATGCTGACCGTGATTTTGATCTGTTCTTTTTTCGTTTAGATCTGTGTCTCTGACGACTCGAAGACCTACTCCTGCTCCGTGAACGACCCATCAATACGGGTCTGTCTCTAGATCTAATCTAGAATCTTGATATAAGAAAAACGTTGGTATGTATTAAGTCCAAAATGGTACAATCATAAGGTCTTTATCCTTAAATTCAACAAAAGGCGTAGGAAAACAAGAACAAAAATGCTAGACGGAACCTAATATGATTTACAGTGGAAAGAAAAATGGCCGTTTTTTATGGTTATTCCAGATTTATTTGTGACCATTAGTAGTATTTAAGGGATTAAAAATAAATATTGATCTAGATCTAGAATTTCGTCGAACATTTATATTATTTTGATCTATTTTTTCTGATAAGTTTTACAATGTAAAAACGAAATAGTTTTAACTAATACATTATAGCATTTTGTCCTATTAAAAAAGCATCCATCTATGCTAAAACTGGACAGATTTTATGAACTAAGAATAATGTTGCCAGGTAATCTACTTAACTCATGCTAAATTTCTAACACTGAAATTCGTTGCCAAAGCAATATTTGCAGATGTGTTTGTATTGTCATAACGATATAGATTTAGATATCCCCAATTCCTGTTGGGCTAGATGGCCAATCGTAGGCCTACATCAGTGGATATTGAAGAGTATTATCCAGAGTTCATTGAATGATACGCTAGACCTACATTTTTTTTTTTAATTTATACTGTTTTCAAGAGAGAGGCTTCTGCAACAAATTGGATTCAAAACTTTTTTTTAAGGAAAAAAAATGAATGCGGTCAAATTTCTCCAGACTTTCGTTGGCTACATCTTTCTGTTTTAGCGTGATAAAAATAAACAGGGTCAGCGACGAGCCCTTTCACTTAATATGCTACAAAGATGATTTTACGATGATCTGTGTTGGCAATTTAGGAGCAAAGGGGGAACTGCGGGCAAGCAAAGGGAACTATGCATCAAGTGGACAACATACCTTCAGTGAAGTCCAGTAGAGCGTCGGCGCCGTAGGCGCCATTATCCCGTTGGGGGTTAGAAAGGCTTTTATCCAACCACCAGGCCTGGACATATGGGGCTCTTCACCCCTGTCCTGTCTGAGGGCTCCCAGCGGTAGACGGCCATCTGGTGGACAACACCAGATCCGATACCCGTATTGGTCACTTATTTTGTGAGAGTTTAAAAAAAATAAATAAGGGAGGTGGAGGATCTGTAGCGACGCACTCGAGACGACCAAATGTGAGCTAACAAAAAATAAATAAAATAACTTAAATAGGCCTAAGGTTGTCTTCGAGTCCGAAGATTAACGAGGAATGCAGTTTCCCGTGGCTATACGCAGCCTCACATGTGAGCTAAAAAGGGGGTCACAAATTGTAGTTTAGAAATAATAGTTGATGCTTGGGGCTTTCATAGTGTAAACATTTATTATAAAGCGACTGAGATTGGTAAACGTATTCAAACTCATGAAGTTGACTCAAGTCATTTTAAGTTATAATCTATTTCTCGTATATGTCTTGTTCGTCTGTTGATTAAATCGAACAGCAGTAACAATACACCCACACAGACACATATACAATCTCTGATCGTCAACAGCTCAGCAGACCTAAACAATTTATTTAACACTTCGCACAGTACGAATAAGAAAAGATTTCTTTTGAATTAAAAAAAAATCCTTCAGAAGATTAACGCTGACCTCTATATGACAACGTAACATAGTTATGGCATGGCCGCCAGCAGGGGGTGAAAGGTGGTGCACTTGCACCCCCCCCCTCGATTCTGAGTAGCCAAATTCTAGCTATTTTTGTTTACATCATCAGATCACTTAAAATCTAAGTTTGTAAAAATGTTTGTAAAATGTTTTACATGTTTCGGATGTTCCTTCAGAGTTGAAGACAGTTTACTTCCTAGTCCAAACCTCTCGCAGGACGACGGGGGATGGGAGCGGGCAGGGTTTGAACCCTCGACCGTCGATAAATCCGAACGACAGTCCAGCGCGCAAACCGCACGACCAGGTAGCCAGTATCAACTGAACAAGTAGTGCTTCCACTGGTGACTGATGAAGCACAGTTGTAAAGATAAGTTAATACTGTGCCGGCTAGTAGACTGGCCTAGGCTTATCAGAAATTGATGGCTGACCATGCATGTACGTGCACACTTCTGAATTCTATGTAGCCAAATTTTTGCCAGATTTTTACACCTTCAAATCAATTGACGTCTGCTCTAGGAAGCAGCTTAAAATGCAGTGCTTCACTGAAATAAATTTAATAAGAATAAGCTATTGTTGTAATAAACTAGAATAGGCTAATCTGTAGTTCTGACCATGTAGGCCTACGCTTGCAATTCAATATTCTATAGCAAGTTAGTTGTGACGATTTGTTTACACTTGCACATAATTAATAGTTATCATATTTAGTAAAGGCCTAAACATGATAAACGTTTTTTTTTTTGTTTTTTTTTTTTTGGATAAAAAATCCTTGCCAGCTGTCTTTTTATTTGATATATGTGAAAGGTTCTTTGAAAAAGAGTGAATAATGCAGTTATGTTGATAAATGTATTTACGTCTTGCGGAGTTGTCGGTGTTAGCGCTTGATAAAACAGTAGTTTAACACGTTCACCAAATTATAATAAAAGAGATATAAGAACGTTCTTCAAATGCCATCGTCTGAGTCAACACGTTGAATTGTATTGACGGAGCACTGGCAGCAGCAAGAGAAAAAAAAAACAAGCAGCAGCATCAAGAATTAACTGCGTTTTCTTGGTATTTAGTTAATAAAACTATGTAGATATATCAGGCATGAACAGATGTGTTTTAGCGTTAGATTTGTTGATAGCAATTGTACTCGAGAAGAATTCATTGGTTTTGTTATTGTTGTTAAGAGAGACGTACTGCCTGTGTCTATAACGTCATTGTCAGCGAATAGGCCTACATTATGTAGGCCGGGCCTACTTTTTTTTTTACATGGACAAACTACTCGGTCATGGCTGCCCTGTGATAGGTAGCATTCATAACTGTGTTCAGGCAAGGATTCATGAAAAATATCCAAAAGCAGACCTTGTCCGTTGCGCGTCCCATTGCGCGTTATCATTGACCTGATTGCCGTTTCAGGTATAGGTAATGCTGTTGGTGTCATCCAGAAGATTTATTTCTTCCATGACAGTCCCAAGGGAAAGCTTTGATGCTAAATTTACCTCTTTTTGTGTAAGACACGATGGACTGAGAAATACGAATTCATTCGCCTCTTTAAGTCACAACTTTGAGAAGTTCTTTGACTGATTGGGGTATTATAAAATAACGGCTGTAAGTGAAACCTGACAAACGGCATATTTGTAATCAGTGCCTGCTTCTCGTGTGTTTCTGAATTGTGTTTTAATTATCGTCAATTATTAATCTGTTCTTGAACCAGTTTCCGTGATGTTGTCTGTCCGCCTTAGCATAAGTGGCCGCTTAACAACACATCAGCAGTCATATTAATGACATAATCAAAAACCAATATGACCATGCTGAGGAACACTTTAAGGATGGCATCTTGAGGAAGGTGAGACAGCTGGCAGACAAACTTGGTATTCAGTTGGTGCTGCCGAGAATTTGCACTCCACAGACTCACACAGAGCAAAAACCACATGTTTGGATTTTGGGATTAATACAGATCACGGCTTTACATTCCGTATCTTGATTCTTTAGTTTCTCCATTAACGTCTCTCTTTTCAAGCAGTAATAATATTCAGTTCAGCCTGTTTTGTCTACATCATAAAACGATGCAAGAGCTGCAACGTAAAGAACAATATCAAAACTGCCAGATAAGCGTTCGCGACGAGAAGCAAATCAGTAGCAAAGCTACTTACCAACGCTTAACGGTTAACGCTTAACGGTTAGGCCTACTGTAAATAGTTTGTTCACATGTCAGTTTTTTATTTTTTTTTTATTTCATGAAACAAGTATTTATAGTGAACTTTATATGGCATAGGTATGTGTGGCGAGGGGCACCAGTTCTTTTCTTTAATATTCTTTGTAATAAAAACGTTGAAGCTACGACTCTGCCTTATCTTATCTTATATAATACAGACGTACGTTACTTCAAAAAAGAAGATGATTACGTCCTACGCGTCATGTATATTAACCAATTACTTAAATTCTGCCAAGTCACTGGTTTTCCTGGCTAGCTCAGGCAACCCATTCCATGCTCTAATAGCGCTAGGGAAGAGGGAGCATTTTTACAAATTTGTCCTAGCATATGGGACGAGGAATGTGCCCATAAGTGGTAATTGCACCCCCCCCCCTTTTTGCAAAAAAATCCTGCGGGCGTTCATGGTGACAGCAGACCATTAAATTCCTGTTCTCGCAGACATCTTTGAGGCCTTAAATCAGGACCAATCGCTATAGTACAAGGTACAGTGGAGGGAACTCGAAGAAAGGGTCGTCCAAAGAAACAATGTTAGTTAAGGGCCCCAGCCAGTTTGCGAAAACCCTCCTTCCAAAAAAAAAAAATTAATGGTTCCAGTGATATTTTCAATCATTTTGAAGAAAGAGCAAAGTGGGAAAAAAAGCCTTAAGTTGGTTTTAAGAGGCCCCATACCACAATAAGAGGCCCCATAAGGGTTTGTCAAGTATAAATCCGGTCCTGAAAAAAAAAAAAGCTGGCCAAAAAACGTAAAATAATTGACCGATCTCTCTCTTGATATCCTGCTAAGAACAGATGCTGACCGGGAAAAGATTTGATTACCGGTACGCGGATTGTTACTGCATCTGTAAGACGAAAGTCAAGGGACAGCATAGACGATGATAATGATAACAATGAAAACACTCGATACGAGTGTGATAGATGCATATAAACCTTTTTTTCTTTTTAAATTGGGACGTTTATTATAGATTTAGGCTAAGTCTAAGATAAGGCGTTAGAGGCCAGATGTAGTAGGTCTATACTAGTAAGAAAAAAAAAGTGATTTTTAGAATGGCATTGCTAATAAAATCAAGTGATCTGCTGTAAATAAATAAATAAATAGATGGTTTTTATTTGTTATTACGTATTTGATAGAAGCTGTCTTTGAGTAACTATGTTTAATTATGTCCCTTTTTGGTGCAGTGATGTACGGTGTGTACAAAGCAAAGATTTTGTCCATCTTTCAACAATTTTAAGCATTGACCTAGAGTCTAGACCCGAGGTCCAATACATAATAACCCACCCACAAAATAATTTTTTGATATAATTATTAATAATTATTAACTTAGTATGTTCATGGAATTAAGAATAAAGTCTATTTCAATTCCGAGTCTTTGGGCCAAACATAAAAAAAACCCATTTTTTTTCTTGACGAATACATTAGTCAGCATAATTACATTTTAAAATCTGATTCTATATCTCTCTAAAAATAGATTTTATGGCTATAATACCTTCTTGTTTATAAGATGTGAATATCACAAATGAGCAATATTATTATAGCAATTTGCATGACTAAATGCATGACGCGTAGGACGTAATCATCTTCTTCTTTGAAGTAACGTCTGTATTATATAAGAAGATGAGATTTAGAAAATGTAGCTTTTTAATTTGGCAAAATCTGGCTAGCGGCTAAACAGGTTGACATGCCCTAGTTGGCGTTTCTCTCAAAACGAAAACACGTGTGTTTTTAAGTGAAGTAAAGAATGGCCGTGGAAGGTAAACATTCTGTTTAAATGCCTTTGTTTTGCTAAATTCTCATATCTATATACTTTAAAATATTGCACAAAATACGCAAACCATTGCAATTAATCTTATTAGTAATGAACAGACACGGTTAGACTCGGTTAGAGGCATGAGACTGTCACTAGAGTCTAGTGTCACTCTGGAGTCTGTGAGTCTGTTTCTAGCGAGCTGTGTCAGTCAGTCAGTTGAGACTGAGTCAGTGTGTGTTAGCTTCCTTCTTCAGTTCTTGCTGGAGACCACTCAGTCCACTGACCAGATCACACATTACACTACAGTTGTCACAGATCAGATCAGATTCTCATTCATGTCATTCTGAGTCTCAGTCTGAGATAGACTCACTAGACTCGTCTCTTGTTGTCTTGACTGGTACTAGTAGTACTACAACTCTCTTTGATTGAGCTACCCTTACTTTAGTAGACTTTACTAAATTTACTTACAGTGAGGTGTTTACACTCACTAGACACTACTAATAAGTACTAACTTAAACTAGATCTAGTAGTAGTAGTAGTACTAGACTAGTGTTACTAGTCTAATGGTACTTAGACTTAGTCCTTAGATGACTTAGAGTCTTAGTCTTAGAGTCACTTAGACCTATGTTATTGTTATGTATAATGACTATAATGTAGCCTAATTGTCTATGTTTCTAGTAGAATAAGAATGGTTTTACTTAAACTTAGACTTAAAAATTAAATGTAAGAGAAAAAAGAATTTTAAATTTGTTAGTCAGGGTGTTTTTTTTTTCCTATGTTACCAGGATGACTTTAGTTTACGTCACCTCGTCCTAGGCCGCCCTAGCTAGGGTTAACTTAACTTAAGCCGTTAAGCCTATATTTTTTTGGTTGGCTAAGACTAAGTCTATTCAATAGTCTATATTGTAATGAGCCCAGCAATATTTATTCTGTTTTTGGAGCTGATTTATTTGATTCATAATATTTAGCCAAGTTGTTGGATTCAATAAAAAAAAAAATAGGGCAGAGGGTGTTTCACTGTTTGAATTAGAATTTTAGATTAAGATTTTCTTACCAAATTTTATTCCAAACAATCAGTTTTAGACATCAATGTTAATGATCTAATATATTTGTTTGTTGATTTTTTAAAAATAGAGAATAAATGGGCAAATGTTTGGAGTGAGTCTCAGTGAGTCTTACATTGAACGAAGTTAAATGTCTGGATCTAGACCTACTAGGACTAGAATTGACTAGATAGATCTAGAATCTAGATTTATATACCTTATATAGACTAAATAGAGATAATATAGATCTAGACCTAGAGGATTCAGCTATCATGCCATCCTAACCTATACTATTCTACAAGAGATCATCTGTATTAGAAATTTATTAAATGAATAAAAAAAAAAAACACAAACATCTAACACCTAATCATGCAAACATAAAATAAGTCTAAAAGTAAAGTCAGTGTAGAAGTCACTATCTCAGTGACCTAATGTTGGTAGAATAAATGTGTTCACATTTTTATTTTTTGTGTTCGTTATTATGCATGTTAATGATTTCATGTAAGGGGCTATGCCTGGGGATCTTAAAATATAGTTAATATTAATATAGAATTAAAATCTAAGTTTATTGATGCCAAAATATAGAGATTGTTTTGGAATAAATTTTGGTGTTTGGAATCAGATAAAGTGTGACAAAATTTGTTTGAATTAAATGAAGACATATGGCCTCTTTGACCTTAAATAAATAACAAATATAGATTAGGGGGACAAATATAAGTAGTCATCACTATTATCCTTAAAGGGAAACTCCGATGGTTTTGACAATTTTTGATCTCGCTAATATGTGTTTTAATTTACAGATAATGAATATATGATTCTTTTTTTTTTTTCTTTGCAATAATAACTTAGTAATTGATGTTTTCCCGACGTAATTTTCCGACGCATCCAAAACTGTCAGACTTTCACCGGGTTTCTATGTGACGTCACAAATGTGTTTTAATCTATTGACTTATTATATAACAGGAGACCATACAGCAAAGGTTACATTCTCGTAAAAGAAATATATCTTGGTCTATGCAGTTAGATCTAGGATCTTGTAAGCAAAGAAAAAATGCGTATTAAAAGTAGATTTACATGCTTGACTAACCACAGCAGTCTGTATTGTCTCGCCAGACCACTCAACACACAAAAAACACTATCGCTGGGTTGTCTTGTCATGACCGACTACACGTAGTCTCGACTAGCCTTACACTGACCAGTTTGTTCGAATCAATCAGACACACGATCTATTTACTTCTTGGGACAGAGAAAGGCTTAGATGAAAATGTTACTCTTTTTCTCGAGTTGATTATCCTAATGCTTTTAGATCTATCTATACATGTGTATATGTATATATATATAACTGTATCATAGCTCTGGACTAGGCCGTCACTAAGCTTAACAGCCCAACAGCTACTGTAAGAATGAAGCGATACGATTGGTCAAATCTAGTTTCTCTTTCAGTATTGTTGATGGAAGTGACATATGAACTAGCTTAAAACAAAATCTCATAGAACCCCCTTTTTTTTTAGATGATTTACTAATTTATTAAATATAAATGTTTCTAAGCATTTAAATAAAAAATGGTAAAATGTTTACTATTACAACTTTTTACGCAGAATTTAAATATGTCAATAACTCAAATTTGAAAAACCATCGGAGTTTCCCTTTAAACTAAAGAATACTTTGATACTTCATTTTCTTTTCTATGTCAAATCATTATCAAATAATTCACAGTCAAAGCCAAACTTTGAATTTTTTTACCTATAGGTGTTTGGATAGAGTAAATTACTCTAGATCTAGATGATATCTAGTTATGATTAGTGATTCTTTATGCATCTGTGACACATTTTTTTATGACCACACCTACCAAAATAAATATGAAAAGAAATAGATCTAGATCTATATAATCATGATAATGCAATGAGATTATATTGACTTATTTATTTTCAGAGACCAAGAAAAAGAAAAAGATGTCAAGCTCAGAGCTTGGTGTAAGCTAATTTTGTTAACTTCTTTCATTTTGCGTTTAATTAGGCACACATTTTGTTGCTACAAAAAAAAATAATTAATGAACGTTAAATGTACTTGATACATGCTTTTTTTTTTTATAGGAGCTTCAGCGTTCAGAGACATTTTTAATTGGTCCATCAGCAAAAGCAGAAAAACTCAAAACTTCACACTGGCCTCTGTTATTAAAGGTATGCTACTTTTGTTACATACAAGTTCCCTTTGTTAAAATTCAGTCTCTGCACATATGATGTATGGGTTTTGTCAACTTCATTTCACATATTATATTTTTTTTACAGGCCCTCTTTTTATAGCAGCTTTTTGTTGGGCCTGAATGCCAGTAAGGGTTATTCATACACTCTATTCCCATGGCTTTTTAAAATATCAATGCCCCATCAACATGTAGTAAACGGACTTGTATTTGCCAATGGCCTTCATTTCATTCATTCTCCTGTTGCTTAGAAATAACAGGTTATATATTTCAATTGCCTACAAAGTTTGGTGGTGGATTTTATTCAAATAGGTATTAAAGTATTTAGATCATTTTTTTTTTTTGGGTTAACCCTGGGGAGTTGGAATCTGAAGTTCAGTCTTTTTTTTTTTTTTTTTTTTTTTTTTCCTAAAGTATTACCACTCTGCTCTATACCAAAATGTGCAAATAAATGATTTGGCTTATGTGTGAAACTTTTCAAACATTATTTTTTATAAGCAGAAAAATTTAGCAAACAATTTTCACAGTGTCTCGTGTGTATAATAATTTTGAAAGAAATCCTAAGGTTTTTGGAAAGGGGCAATCATTCTAGTTTTAATTCAAAGCAGATCTAAAAGCTGAAAAACAAAAAAAAAAAAGCAAATGTTAATGCTCAGTCTGTCACATCACATGCCTCTATCTGGCACTCACAAAAATCATCACACAGGCTTTCACATCATCATTGTGAAAGTAACTTCATTACGAACCAACACTCTTATCAGTATTTGGGAGACTAAACATCTTGTCTCGCATGTATCTGTTTATAATACCTTAGTAAAATATTGATTTGGTTTTGGAGAATAGGTTTCACTCTGAAGATTCCAGTGCTGATTGAATGTAAATATTTTAATATTAGATTCATGCTTTCAACCTAGAAATATTTCAGTTATATTTTGAGTTACAATATTTTAATCCTAACCAATGTATTCTATGGTGTAGAACTTTGACAGACTCAATCAGAGAAGTAACCACTACACACCAGTTCCTGCTGGATCTTCACCACTTCAAAGAAGCACAGAAGAATATGTCAGGTCAGTAATCTTGTAGTCTTAGAAAAGAAACTGGAGTTGTTTTCTAGTCTAGAAAATTGAGAACTAGTGAGCTATAACAAGAAAATGATTGGGTTTCTAGTGTTGAAGAATGACCACTTAGGAGGCCAAGGCCATAACTTAGCTTTCAATACCAAGATTCAAATAGGATGGCTTCTTGGTTGTGTGGTGCGTTATCCTAGTGGTCCTGAGTTGGAATACTGCCTGCTTACATCCCCTGCCATTTTGCTGGGAGTTACATTAATCTTCATTTTTTGAAGGAATGTCCAAAACATATAAAACAATTGTTAACTCTTTCTCTCCTAACTGACGATACCAGCGTTGATTCCACCAGAATGTGGTAAATAATTACGGAGAGAAAGAGTTAATTAGGTCTATCAAATGTTTATTTATGTTTTAAAATTATTTAGAAAACAAAGATTGTTACCATGTTATAGATTGTATCAGTGTTGCAATTTATTGTTTATTCTTGTGAACTGTTCTCAGAACTGGCTTCATTAATTTGGATAAACCGTCCAATCCTTCATCCCACGAAGTGGTGGCCTGGATTAAAAGGATTCTCAGAGTGGAAAAGACAGGTCACAGTGGTACTTTAGATCCAAAAGTCACTGGCTGTTTAATAGTGTGTATTGAGCGAGCTACCCGCTTGGTAAAATCACAGCAAGGAGCTGGCAAAGAGTATGTTTGTATTTTTGAGTTGCACAATTCAGTGGAAGATGAAAAGAAAGTCAGATTGGTGAGTCTTTACTCTTTATAGGGACACACGGGTTATTGTAGTTTGCTTTGGTATTAACAACTTCGAATAAACCTTAATATATTTTACTTGTATGAATGAAATAATAGTGACATTTTTTATATACAGTGCCTAGAAAGTATAAAGGGTGCCATGTTCCAAAGGCCACCTTTAATATCTGCTGTCAAGCGACAGCTGCGTATTCGAACAGTTTATGATGTGAAGATGCTGGAGTATGACAGCACCAAAAACCTAGGTAAAAGAAAAATACACACCACTTTTTTTTTTTAGTAAATGAACATTAAAATAATATTCTTTGAAAAATAGAAAATGAGACTATGATTAGATATTTAAACGATGAAAATATTTGTTTCATTTATTTGCTTAATTCCAATGTGAACATAATTTGCAAGCTACTCTTACCAAATCCCTGCCTTTTTAAAATTTAATATTATGTCTGATGAAATGTTCAAACTTAATTTAAATAATAGAAAACTTTAAATACATTTCTTATAGTTTAAGGAGTCTAACTAGATTATATGATTAACTAAAAATATTGATTTTTAATTAATTTTTTTTTTTCACTGACTGGATCAGTGGAGCTTTTCTTTGTTTTTTTTTTTTTTTTTGAGAAAACTGCATTGCATTTAATTTTGTGTTATTTTAAACATTTCTGTGATCTCAGCCAAGATCCTACATTAAACATTGCCTTTTGTCTCGCTGGAACTCCAGGTATTTTCTGGGTGAGCTGTGAGGCAGGCACTTACATTCGGACCATGTGTGTACATTTGGGGCTCTTCCTTGGGGTTGGGGGCCACATGAAGGAACTAAGGAGAGTGCGTTCTGGCATACAAAGTGAAAAGGTGAACAGGATTTTTTTTTTTTTTTTTTTTACTGAAACATTCAACTTTAATGTCAACCTAAGTTGAACTACTTTTGGTTTAAGAAAGTAAAGTAATGTCTCTATAGCATGCCTTAAATAACATGTTATTTGATCTCTGCAGGATGGAATGGTAACAATGCATGATGTTTTGGATGCCCAGTGGATGTATGATAACCATAAAGATGATTCTTATTTGCGACATGCCATCAGGCCTTTGGAGGCATTGCTAGTTGGTCACAAACGAATTATAATTAAAGACTCTGCGGTAAGTAATTCCAATGTAGAGAATTACATTTGTACTTTCATGTTTGGGTTGGCAAGAAAAGAAAAACATTAACCTTTTTATACAGAAGAGAACATGTCAACATAGGGAGTGGAAAGTCATCTTTATTTTTCCATTCTTTTTCTAAAGTTTGAATCCTAGTCTATCTCTTAGTCACATACTGATTGCATTGTCCTACAAAGTTTATCTCGCTGCATTCAATCATTTGTTCCCTAACAGGTTAATGCTATATGTCACGGAGCTCAGGTGTTAATTCCTGGTGTGTTGAGATATGAAGACGGTATTGAAGTCGGCCAGGAGATTGTTATTGTTTCCACAAAAGGAGAAGCCATTGCACTTGGTGAGATTTTTTGTTACTTTTTTTTATCACAAATAACAACGCAGAAACTATAGGTCTAGGTTAGAGTTATTACTTTGCTGTATACATTTATTTACTTGCTATAGAAGCTATTGAATGTGTTTACTCAAAATCATTCAACAAAGAAAATAAAGCTGACAAAAACAGTTTATTAGCTTTAAAAAAAAAATCATAGTCATCATCTTTGTAGTTTTGTGTAGCTTGTTGCAACATCTTTCATATTGGCAGTGTTTTTCTTTTCTCAATCTAGTTTTGTCTTGGTGGATGCTTTTCCTTTGAAAAGTTCCTAGTTTTCTTCAAACTGCACCTTCTATTATTGCTGGCAATAGTTTCTCTTTAAATTCCTTTCACCATAGACATCTAAGTCTTGGCATTAGCTTTACTGACAATTTTGAATCATTTGTGTTAACTTTTTCTACTAAAAGAGACAAAATAGATATTCTGTCTGGTCTGTTTCATTAAGTGTGCTTACCTGATGTTCTGAGGTTAAGTTTTTTAATTGCTTCTCAATATCTGGACTCACTTATAAAATTTTTTTTTATTGACTTTGTTAAAGTGAAAGATTCATAATGTGAACTGTATCTCTTGCAGCCATAGCTCAAATGACAACAGCCGTAATGTCTTCCTGTGATCACGGTATCTGTGCCAAACTAAAACGAGTCATAATGGAGAGAGATACTTACCCTAGGAAATGGGGATTAGGACCAAAGGTAATTTGAGGCTAATTATATTCAATATAGTCCTAACAAGATTTGAATGTTTTTTGTTCTGAAGTCCCACGAGAACATAATTCTCATGGATAGCATGTAAAACTGAACATTTATTTAGGCTCTGTTAGTAATATTGAACATGAAAAGGTGTGTTCATTGAAATATGCCATGTTCCTAGACTAATTAATTATATCTAAATGTTGACAGGCTAGCAATAAGAAACTGTTGATACAAAAAGGACTCCTGGATAAATATGGCAAGCCCAATGAGAACACACCTAAAAACTGGAACCCTGCCATTGAGGACTTTAAGTATGTGATTGTCATTTAGTTTACATATAATAATAATAATTTAATTTATAGATCGCTGTTAACAAACATGATGTAGGCTCAAGGCGGTGTGATAATATAACAAACATAAACACGAGAGCTAAAATGACAAACTAATCTAAAAAAGTTTTGAACAGTCTTCATGTTCTTGAGTGTGGTGAAGCGTTTTGTCTGTCTGAGATCAATGCGGAGTGAGTTCCAAAACTATGGTCTGTGTACTGAAAAAGCCTGCAAACTGTAACTTTTAAGGGAAGCGTTGGTCCATGGAGCGCAGAGTTCTCCGAGTGAGGAACATAAGGAATGACAGTGCACTAAGGTAGAAGGGCATTTCTTTATTGTAGATGCACTGATGACAAAGTGTGGCCACCTTGTAGTATTTCTTGTTTTCACGGGAAGCCAATGGAATGTGCGCAAGAGAGTAGTAGTGGAATCTCGCCTTGTTTTCTGCAGGACTATTCGTGCAGCATTGTTCTGAATTCGCTGCAGTCTGGAGATTTGGTCATCAGCTATATTGCTAGCAAGGCGTAGCAGCAGTCAAGGTGGAGAGCATGAAAGCTACAGCTAGCTTTTTTTTTGTTGACTCAGATCTGGCCCTATCTGCGCAGCTGCAGATAAAGACCCTTGCAGAGCTGACGTATGTGTGGGGTGGAAAGATAGTGTTGGCTCTAACATATATGCATTCATTCAATTAGAAGATTGCTCCTCTCTTGTTTTAGATTGTAAGGTTGAATGGGTGCTCTTTTGTTTTCAGTGCTGGCACTGTTAAGACAGAGACAGTGGAGAAGAAAGAGAAAGTAGAAACAAGGTAAGAGATATGTTACTTAGGGTCATAACAAGGTCCTAACAAGGCTGGGTGGGATTTTCAGTTTGTACACTGTTTACCCCTGCAGAGCACTATCAAATGGCTGCCTTGAAAAGGTGGTAGTTAGTTTTAAGGGTTTGTCCTATCCAGTTTCATATTTACCACTTTAATATCTTGGGCTATGGGTGTCTTCTTGGTTACAGGCACGACATGGCCTAAATTGTGCCGATGTGCCTGAAATCAAAATCGAACCTCTTCTTCTTGGCTCTCTCTCACAAGTTGATAGTAGATATTTTTACAGGGTATCTGGTTCTCTGTATCCAGCAACTGTTACAAATGACTTTTTTATGTTAACCCCTTCTTCCTTTTTGAACTGGGGAGGGGGGGGGGAGGTTACAGGTGAGGGCTTGTCTTGTAATGTTGGAGGGAAGCTTGCTAAGGGTGTGGTCTATCTATTGCTGAAGTATCTAAAAGATAACTTGTTTGATAGGCTGCTGATTTGTTCTTTAAGACATACTATACTGCTGAAAATCTCTGAATAATTGTTTCTGAACTAAATGTTTTTATTTTCGTACAACTTTCTGAAAGTTTCAGCTGTATTGTTGCAGAAGTAAATCAATATCATGTTATTTTCAGTTCCCCTGACAAAGTGAGTCGGAAACGCCAGCGGGAAGATGAATCGGCCAGTGAAACAGAGAAATCGATGAATGAGAGTATGACGCCAGCAGGAGATGCATCAGAGGAAAAGAAAAAGAAGAAGAAAAAGAAAGACAAAAAGAAAGAGTTAGTGGGAGAAGAAACAGTGGAGGAAGCAGAGGTAGCGTTTACTTTAAACAGTCTCAATACAACTTACTGGTGGTGTATGGTTGTAATGTATATGTCAGTTGTACTGAAAGTATATTGTCCAGGGTGTCAAGACACAAAACTCTTGAAAAAAAACAACAGAATCTCAGGTTCTATTTTATAAACACTTTTATATTCTTTTAAAGAATGTAATCATAATATTAGAAATTCTGTTCCACCTTCCTATTTTATAACATCCCTTCTGTTCATTACATACATTCGCACCATGCTGCGCTTCAATCGTAGCACAGGTTATTTGGAAGTGAGGAGTTGAGCCTCTCAAGCCCTCTCCCTAATGGATTTGATGATAGTTATTAATCTTTGCTTTGTGTAATACTTTTAACTTTCACACATAATGGTCTACCTAGTATTTGTGTTCCTTGACAGTTAGGAGCTTAAATTCATAATTTAATTTATTTTTAAAGGCTATGCACTCATTGTCTAAATACTGGTATGAACAAATTTAACTCTACTAACCAAACTGTCCTACCAACCAAACTGTCTACTAAGACTCCCTCCCAATCTATCTTACCAGCTCTATATCTAATAAAGTTCAAAATGTATCTTATCAGTCAAGCCTCTCACTGTCTCTTGAAATGAAAGTAATAAATTGTAATAACATTTAGGCTGCTTAGAGTCAACAACTTAGGCATTGATCAACTTTAGTCATATTATAAGCCCAGTTCATGTACATTTCGAATTAAATCCACACCGATTCAATGTAAACACTCGGAGTGATAGAGGCAGCCATTTGTAATGGTTAATAGAAAAGGTTTCACATTTCATTAGCTATTTTTAGATGCGACTTGTTCTTCATGGGGTAAACAATTCTCTTTCTGTAAGTCCTGGCAGATTCTGTCTAGTGGAGAGTTTAACAATTGTTTTGATAAGGAAATGAGGCACTTGTTTTAGTATAAAGATAAGTTTGTTTATCTTATCAGTTGCAGAATTTGACAAAATTGTCAGTGGGTCTAGAAATCTTGCACAGGAATATTTTTAAATATACCTAAGACTTTCAACACACTAATCTAGTGACCTAAAAATGTAGATCAGGTTATGTCCTAAGCATGTTCCTAGGTCATTCAATGACTTAAATTCTGCAGAGTCATTGGTTTTCCTGGCTAGCTCAAGAAACCCATTCCATGCTCAAATAGCACTACAGACAAAAAACATTTGCGCAAATTTGTCCTAGCATACAGAATGAGGAATGTGCCTTTATCTTTGAGTATTTTATGTTTTGTATTAGAAGATTTATGATTGAATTGCGATGATGGTTGATTTTACATTTCTTATGTTAATCAAGTATTTTATTTGTGTCTCCCGTGTCAGGTTTCTGAAAAGAAGAAGAAGAAGAAAAAGAAACATAAAAAAGACGAGGAGTCAGAATAACAAAGTCACAATATCAGCCATGGAATGTATGAAATGTTGTTGAGAGATTTTAATGGAATTGTTTTGAAAAACAAATGTTTCATTTTACCTTTTATCATTTTTAAAACTGTTTCTGTCATGGTCTGTTATACAACATGTTGCTGTAATGGTGGAGACATTAAAATTTTGTTTTTCATTAACATATTACATTTTCTGTTGTTTACTAGATATTTTTAAATTATGAAATGACATCTTTAGCTGAAACTGTTAAATACTGGCATCTACTAGTTAATCTTTCAGGTATTTTAAGTATTAGAAGAATTTTATTTTTTAATTAGGTCAGCACTTTCGTTACAAGACAAAGCATAATGAAAATTGTACTTCTTTGCATTGAAATGTGTATTATCATAGATGTAGTGCATTATTAATCTTATCATAGATGTCAATGCTTTGTAAGGGACCATAAGGCTGAATAGTTTGGTTTCTCTAAACTTCTTGCAAAACGGAAACTTGATTGTATGACAGCAAAATTAAATTAAATCCACAATTAATTATATCAGCCTTATAACGAGGAGAAGTAATTGACCTAAAACTAAGCTAAGAATAATTTAAGTAAAGCTATTTGAAATATATTGTTCTGAGAAACTGCTGCTAAAAGTGCATTTGCCCATCAAAATTTAAATTTCTGTTGTTGAAGCTAATGATCAATAGCTTCTTAATGTCTGGCCAATAGTGACTGGAAACTGAAACCAATTTCACTGTGTCATCATTTAACTAGATGTAGTTATTTTTAAACAAACAAAAAAAAGTTAACTCTGAAATTAGTTCATTAAGAGACAAGCAAGTAAAGTCATTATATAATTAGGAAAATATTTATATAGTCAACAAATTTTTAAAATCAAGTAGAAAAATCATAATGGTAATATCACAAGGGTATTCAATGCAAGAACATTGCATGAAATTTTAGGCTCTACATTTGCACACAGTTGATAAATAAAAGTTATCTTATAAATGATGTGATGGCAAGGTATGCCTCTAACATTCATCATTCAGGGACAATCATTGAAAAAAAGAACAGATCAAAATACTTGACCAACTGGTGATTTAAAGGCTACTGATCTAACATTTATTTTAGAAAGTATTTATGGTACTATTATTATAGCTTTTATATAGCGCTACTTTCATGCTTATAGCATGCTCAGAGCACTTTTGGTCCAATCTCATTTGTGGACCAGTGGGGGGGGAGGGGGTATCTAGGAGTTGGTTTTCCGTGCTGCCTTTAGGCCTTAGGCGCTCAGTAAACACAACTCTGCCTGAGTCGGGTGTCGAACCTCCAGCCCCCTTCTAGCTAGCCAAGCCAAGTTCAAGCGCACTTGGCCTCTCGACCACGCTTCCCACTAGCGATTGAAAAGATATGGTCAGTGTTATACAGCTTTATAAAGCCAGTTCTGACCAATGACAATGTGAAATTATCAAAATCTTCACTAAAAAAGTTCAATTCTTGACTGGGAAACTTGAAATGTGATAACTAAAATGCTAATTCTGTTATTTGTTATTTAAAAACAAACAATACATTTTATATTGATTGACAAACATTTAAGAACTTTGGGTCATTGCACTTGGCAGCAGAGTTGAAGTAGGCCCCATCCTATGATCCATCACATTGATCCTGAAAGGGGCTCTTGTCAAAGCAGTGGAGGCAGAAGGGATAAAAATGAGATGGACTACCCGGAGTCAGTGCTTCAGCTTCACCTTCACATTCTAGTTACAAGTGTCTTTATTAAAGATAATAACCCTTGGGAAAAAAAAAAAAACAGGTCTGAAAAAAACAAACACCTTCCTTTCATCCAGGTTAGTGTATAGGTGCCTTATCAATGGCCTAGAGACCTAAAATTCTTATGACAATCAATGATTTAGAGGAGTGTGGCATTACTTTGGAATTACAGAATTCAATTACCATTGACTCTCGAGAGGGACAGTTTCACAACCATGGGGGAATCATTACAGAACCACTTCATAATTTACAATTTTTCAGGAAGAGAATGTTGTATTGTATGCTCAAGTTGACCAATTTCACTTGCTATCATAAAATAGATAAGAAAACACTAAAAAAAAAAATATGGCATGTAAACTGCAATATAATAATGACAGAAAAACATTTAAGAACCTATCACCACTTAATGCAGCAAGAAAGAAGTGAAAAGAGGGGCTTTGAGTTAGTTTTTTGACACATCGGCACACTTTAGGCCATGTCGTGACCGAGTGAAAAAAAGGCAAGACGTGCATGTCACAAACATGCATGTGCATCTGATGCATACTTTGTCTCAGTGTCAGATTATGAAGTATCAGACTATGAGTCAACGTACCCACATGAAATAAAATGATTTATTTATATCAAAATTGTCTACGTTCATGCTCAATGTAACATGTTTTGACTGGTTTTTGTTAATTTTATTAATACTTTTGATTTAATTAAAATTAAAATCTATAAACTTCAACAAAATTTATTCTAGAATTCGAATAAGTCACCTTTAACCACGCTGCTACACACTAAATACATCACAACAAACTCATGAAGACTTATCTATTCATCTAATGACCTTTTCAATCTTTTTAAAAAAAGAGAGTACTTTTTAAAACCAATGCTCTGAAAATAAGTGTTTTTTTTTGTAGATCAAATGCAACCAACAAAACTGTGATAAAACACAGGTTTATGACCAACTTTTAGTTCAATAACAAATGGTTAAACAAGATATAGTTTTTTACAAAGCTAGGAAGGGGTAATGTTTCGATTCCGAGAATCAGTCTTTGGCCAAGGCACAATCTTATTACCCTAACAGCTTCATCTCGAAGTGATCTAGGATTGCTTGCCACTTCAAGAAACCATTTCAGTGTTTCTCTAAAATCAGGTGGAAGTCGTGGAGAGTTACACAATGTTAAATGGGGGTGGTCCATAAAGTCTAATTGCACCGCTGTATTCTCTTCAGTTTCCGCCAAGTCTCTGGCAAAAACGTGTCTCAATGTGCTGACAGGGTAGCCTGACCTGATCATCAGTGTACAGAGGTCGAGATAGCCCTCCATGTAAGCCAATTCAAATGTGTCAAGGATGAATTCCAGCCTCCACTTCCTCTTGTATACGTTGCCTTTGATAGTCAGGTCACAGTTGTGGTAGATGAGAGGCTTTAAAGTGGCTAGGTCACCGTTGCTGGCACACACCAGGGATGGAGTTACTCCAGACGAGACTGATCAGAATAAAGGCATTTATGAAATTGTTAGAAATTTATTTTAAAAGATAAGTGCAACATTCAACATAATTTGTGGAAGAATTCAGGGGTGGACTATTAGATAAAATCTTCAATTCCAATCTAAACATACAATTCATATTTTTAAAAAATCAAAACTTCCTTTATTCTCAAATTATTTTTTTTTTAAAACTATCTATGTATTAATAAAAAAATCTGGCAGAAATCAGGTTGGGGGAGGGACTTTAATGAGTAGCTTAAAGTTTTGAATGTTCCATCAGAGATTTTTACTTCCAGGTCCAAACCTCCTGCAGGACAGCAGGGAATCGAAGTAGACAGGGAGTGAACTTAGGACCATCATGATGACATGATGCCACCTAACCAGGCAGCAAATCCTATTTGATATAAACTTTGGGTCATTGTCTAAATATATATCTCAAATGTTTATTCATTGCCTTTATTCAAATAATTTTTGAAAATCATACCTTCTTTTTTCCTCATACCGGTATTATATTTTTTTTTTTAAACAAATAAAGATAAAAATGATATTAGCTTACTACATTTGACTTCTAGATTTATTAGCATTAAGCAAAGTGCAAAATACTAGATATCTGAGTGAAAAATTTATTAATATTATTACTAGAATACTAGTAATGCTGAAAGAAACAGATGGAGAGCTCTCACAAAAGGTCATGGCACACACATTTGAGGCCCAAATAAAGGCTGTTGTCAAAGATATGCGCAGAAGACGAAAAAAAAACTGTAAGAGACCCCCAGCGAACAAGGGCTTTGCATCAGATGTGGCAAATTATGCAGGTCACAACTTATAAAGCTGGTAGTGAAAAAAAAAAGAAGAAAGTACCCCTTTCAGATCTTACGATCTGTGGGGTCAGATGATGTTTCTATGGCCGACATTTAATTAGTTGAACTCAAAAAGAAAATGTGTAATTGTTAAAAAAAATTAATTTATCTTACACTTAATGTTGCAATCTGCTCCCAAGGACAAGAAATACTTGACTAAAGTGTCAGACTTCAACAGGGCAGACGTCAACAAAGGGTTGCAACTCTCACTGACCCTGACATTCAGTTCTGCTCCAGCAGACACTAACAGCATAATAATTCTCATGAACACCTCATTCACCACAGGGCCTCTGACCCCATACGATATTGCATGAGTGAGTGGTGTCCGCAAGGTCTTGTCTATTTCATTCACATCTGCTCCAGCAGCAATCAAAATTTCTACCGCTACGACATTTCCAGATATCACAGCTATCTAGAAAATAAATAAAATACCGGTAATATTTGATATAATGCAACTACAATGTATTTTATATATTAATGAATACTTCAAGAGACGGTCAGACCATTCTTAAATCTTCAGTTTCTAAGTGTGTCTCTAGCTCTACTAATAAATCTTGAATAAAATGATAATTAAGGCAAAAGACAGGGAGGAATGGAGTAAGACGGTCATCCAATCTTGCATGGTGCCCCAACAGACTAAGGGATAGGTAAAAGAAAAAGGTTAAAAAAAAATGATAATATCTTTTTAGATGATACACATTTGTTAAAAATTTTAGCTTAGTGTGAATGTGGAATGGTGCGAATGCGTGTTGAAAGAGAAAGATCGAGAGGGGAATCCAAAAATGGAGTAATGTGAAGGAAGATGGAATTGACATATTATTGTGTGTTAATCAAGTTATCATATCAAGTTAATCAGTTTAAAGTCTTCATAACCTATTTTAGATGAGTCTGTTTGGTGTATGATTAAGAGTCTCATCTGCTCGTAACAATGTGCAACATATGGATTGATATTTATGCACTACCTCGTAAAGCATTCCATGAACAAGATTATGTAAAATAGTCTTAAAACTATCACAGAATAAGATTATGTACCAATGTGTAAAGCATTCCCAAACAAGATTATGTACCTATATGTAATGCGCTCTAAGAGCAAGATTGTGTAAAATAGTCCTAAAACTATCACAGAATAAGATTATGTACCAATGTGTAAAGCATTCCCAAACAAGATTATGTACATATGCACTCTAAGAGCAAGATTGTGTAAAATAGTCCTAAAACTATCACAGAATAAGATTATGTACCAATGTGTAAAGCATTCCTAAACAAGATTATGTACAATTGTCCTAAACAATCCCAGAACAAGCTAATTTAACAATATGTAAAGCACTCCCAGAACAAGATTTTGTACTAACATGTAAAGCACTCCTCTTTCCCCTGTGATCTTTCAAAGCGATTGCTGCCCCACTTTCCAGAAGAAGCTTTAAAACCCCCACCCTCATTCCGTCAGGGTCAGGTGTACAGCAGTACATTAGCGGGGTCAAGCCCTCGTGACATCTGACATTGACGTCTGCTCCATGCTCCAGAAGTAGCCTCACAATCTCTTCGTTTCCAGTATCAACTGCCAAATGTAAAGAAGATTTGCCGTATCTGTCCTGGCACAGGACTAGCTCTGGATCTGCTTCCAGCAGAATCTGAAAAAAAAACAAAAAAAAAACATTTTGCTGTATTTGATCCAAAAAAGAATTCCATTATAAATAAATAAATAAATAACAGTAAAAGAAAATTTTAATGAGTTTTAATATAATCATTAAACAGACAAAACAGTATTATTATAATTACAGTAGAATCCAGTTAATCATACCGGATCAGAAGGCAATCGTTTTGGTCCCAATAACTGGATTTAACTGTATAATAGGATTTTATTTCAATGCCATTAGATTCAGTCCAAATAAGGGGCTGGTCCAAATAAATGCATTCCACTGTACTTTAAATCTCTTGTCATGTGGTATGCATGCTGGACTGCCGTTCGGTCATCTTGATGATCCCGGGGTTCATACCCAGCCTGCTGCCATCACCCACTGTCCCATAGGAGGTTTGGGCTAATAAGTAAATTATCTTCAACTCTGAAGGAACATTCGAAACATGCTAAACATTTTACAAAACAACTATGTCTTATCAGGTTTCCCATTGGGATGATAGTCTAGACTAGAATCTATGGTTGAAAATGTTCCCCATGTCAAGCAGTTCCAATCTTTTAACAAAACTGATAGGAACATCATGACCAAAAAAGTTTTTTTTGTCATCAACATTCAGGGCATTGTAAGAGTTATGTAACAAGCTAAGGGATTCCTTGCCCCACAGTTTTCCTCATGAAGATTTGTCCACTTTGAAAATATATCAAACTTGTATCACTTGCCGTCTATTACAACTTTAAATTACTTTTTATCCTCTACTGTGTGTGAATATTTGAGACAGAAAGAAATTTCAAGGTAAGAGACAGGAGATAGAGAAAAGTAAGAGGACTTAAAGAAACAATGTCTGACCCAATGTATGAAAAGTAATGGACTTTAAGAAACAATGTCTGACCCAATGTGTGAAAAGTAAGAGGGGTGCATACAAATTTCATTACAAAATGTTTGACAGTATATCTGAGCAGCAGAATTTATTTAAATGAATTCCCCTTCCCCCCAAACAGCCTACATACTTTTGCAATCTCTGGGAATTGAATTGAGACGCTGTACATCAGTGGAGTTTGACCCCATTTATCTCGGACTGTCAACTGGGCACCATGGTTGATGAGTACCCTGGAGAATAAAAATACAAAAAGATGAATCTAAGCCGGACATTGTACCACTCACGTGCAGATGTCTTTGTTATTTTACAACAGAAAATTTGTTTGAGCTCAGAAATAAGTCCACCAATGAAAAATGATGTGTTAAAATTGTAAGTTGATGATTTTTTTTTTTTCAAATATCATTCTTAAGTTTTATTTGTTTTGAAAGTTACAAGAAAATATAATATGAGCTATCCTTCAATTCACTCTTGTACAGCAAAAAGTAAAATTCCTCTTTCAGCCCTTGCAATCTCTAGGGCAGATGATGTTAAGGTCATCTGTTTCTTTGGCCAATGGTTAATGAGAAGGTTTTTATAGGGCCAGCACAACGACCAATCGTCTTTACTTTCCCCAAATAAAGTCAGGTAGCCATTAGAGAAGGGTAGACTCAGGAGGCCCCTAAAAATCACGAAATTCAAAATCCTGGTCGTCATCGAGACTCGAACCCAGGAACCCCAGGTTCGTAGTTCTATTTTTATTTGAAAGATCAGAATACAAAAAAATCAAGATAAATTCAATGAAAATAAATTAATCAAACCTCGATAGCTTCTAACTAAAAGGAAGTCGGGTGCATTATATTCATATATTACATTCTGTGTTACCTAGGTAGCTGTAATGTATAAACAGGGGAGCTAACAAAAGGTAGAAGAACACAGAGTATATTTTTTAAAATTCTAAATCAACATAGCTACTTCTGATTTTAGTGGAAACATTGTTAGTTCTAGATGTAGTGAAAGCAATGTTACTAGCAGTTTTAGTGGAAGCAGTGCTAGTTTTATTTGTAGTGGTTGCAATCTTACTTATAGTTAGAGTGGAAACATGTCCTTGAGAGCTATTTTAAAAATAGCACCACAAAAAATGTATTTCATTTGAAATCATAGAAAATACAAGATTTTGTAAACAAAATTAGCATTGTCTTTTGTTTTTATTCAGTAGAAAAAGACGTCAGATATTTCTTGCAGGTTTCTATAATAAGTTTTGCAATAGAAAAGCAAATTAATTGTAATGATTAGCACAAAAAAAACAACAACATACAAATGATGATAAATGGGACCCCAAAATGAAAAGTACTTCTGTTTTGTTTTTTTTAAACAATTTTAGATAATTCTATGTCATTTAACCAGATGGAAATATCTTTTTAAAGCAGTATTTTAATTCATCAGAGTAAGTAACATTTCTAATGAAGATATCTTCATTTGAATGATAGTACTATTAACATATTATTTTCAATAAAACTAAGTTTTAAGAACAAAATATGTCTCTGTTGGAATATAAAAGAAATACAGATAATTCATAAATTTATTAGGCACGATGAGAGTAGTATGAGGAAACTCAGACAAAAAAAGTAATAAATAATCAACTTTGAAATTGTATTTCCATTTTTGTCTATACCACCAACTAGAAACTCTTTCTCTGAACTATTTAAATTGATAAGCAAGAAAAAAAATCTACTTTTCAAACATAGTTAGCAAAGAAACCACCTTATTAATATAGCATGCAAACCAAAATGAGAGATGCAACTTTCTACTTCTTCAACAGTGCATTTCATTTCTGCTCACAGTGTAAGGTTGAAAACTTTAATTTACAAATTATTAATTGTTTCATATGTTTTTTCTTTTCACTACTAAAAGACCTGATGACAGGCTGAGTGTCAGACACTGTTTGGCTACCTATCAAGGCATTTGAAATTCGAATCTCAACATGAGCTGAGAGGTGCTTGCCGAGAACCTAAATACAACTCAAGAAACCTTCGCTCCAAGAAATCCCCCTCCCCAAATGTCCACAAAAGAGAGACAAAAACGTCCCTAAAGGCCAACAGAGTATGGAAGCACACAAGACCACACTTCCCCGTGGTGGAGGCTGTCCAGGCCAGAGCAAGCTAAAATAGAAAAGTGCAGGACAGGTCATATTTCGCACGACTATGGCCAAACTTTGACTCACTGAGCACCTGCTCGAGGAAGAAGAGGAAACTGTCTCATATTCTTTTGGACCGCACCAGACTTGCATATCTCTGTCTCGACAAGCCTGGGAATCAAATTCTCAACCTGTATGGTGACATCTCTCTCTGTGGCATTTTAAGTCTCCAGAGATGATCTTTTCAGCTTCTTGTGTGACTTAAGAGGCCAATCCTTGATACACAGCTGCGGTCACAGGTTGGACATATGTAATCACCAGGCACTGGTTGCATTTTCACTTTCACCCTTCTTTCTACCACTGTTGTGTATGGCATCTGCTATTTGGTACCCTTCCTTTATGCTCGTTGTCCATGTGGATCTATCAAGTGCCACTTTCTCCCAGCTGTTGGTGTCAATTTTGAAGAGCTTCATGTCGCGTTTGCATACATCCGTATACCGATGACCAGCAGCTCTCCTGCCTTCTGTTAGATCACCATACAGAATATCTTGTGGAAGTTGACCTTCTAGCATTCTATGAACGTGGCCAAGCCATCTGCTGCTGACATATATGCACTATGCAAAACAGCAGGTCTTCTGCAAGAGAGGATTAGAACCTCTCAAGCCCTTACTCAAATAGAATTTATCAGTGATGATGAAAGCGAGACATATTTACAATCAACTCACTCTGTCTGTATGGTAAAACGTTTGTACACGCTGTTTCTGATTTGATTTGATTTTTTTTTTTGATTTGAGGCACATCGGCACAATTTAGGCCATGTCGTGCCTGCAGTCCCTTAAGGACTCACGCTGTTTCTCAGACACCCAATCTCAAATCAAGCTGAAATTTTGCACAATTATTTCTTTTACCTGACAACACAAGAATCAATAAAGAAATGTTTTAACCAATTAGTTAATTAATTATTGGTAATTAATTATTTTGTTTGGTATTGAACAAGGGAAAGAAATTCGTACTTGACTGATGTGGTGGTAAAAGTTGAATTAGTTCCCTTGAGGAGGCTTGAGTCCCGAGTACTAATATAAGTACTACAACTTTTAAAAATCTATTTAAAATGCGATCACGGTAGCATTCACCCAGGTTCCCCTTTCTTCAACCCCCCCCCCCAACTGATCTATAGACAGGTGATAGGATCATATCGCAAACTGCGTTGAACAAAAACAATTGGTGAAAATATTTGTAATCGCACAGATTTATTGTTGCTAGTCTAGATCTATTACAAATTTAAATACATGAGTGATCCAAACTAATTGATACAACTACGCTTAGTGTAAGCTTTTCTTTTTTTTTTAAAGTTTATATATTTTTTTCTTTTTATTCTAAAGACAGACATATTTTAAACTGGTATTAATAAAAAACTATTGTAAGGACAAATGTCATGTCATCTTAAGTTAGTATCAAACTCAACTTTACCTAGAATGAGGCTATTGTTGGTTCATGCGAGAGTACACGACACTTCCATGCTGAGTCTGAAAATAAACCTTCTTACTTCAAACATTCGACATGACCCTTCCCACAACAAACATGAAGCAAAGATTTGGTGCTGATGTTCATGGTGTCCTCATAGAACTCATTCACATTGCCGCCCTGCTCCAAGAGTGACTCCAACTTTTCTGCTTCATTTTCTACCACAGCGTAGTAAAGACTGCCTTCGTCCATGTCCTTCCTGGAAAAAAAACAACAACAACATACAAACCAAATCCATTCATATATTGTTGGCTGACTGATAGGGTCAATGTGTGCGTGACATACTGATACACGTGCTCAGACAAATTACAAAGGTCAAATGCTGTCGAACGGCTTTAGTTTTATTAATATATTTAAAAGCAATCTAGTACACGCAAATATGGTCATGTGATCGAAAGCCTTCACGGATGAGAGACAAGTGTGCGTAAGAAAGGCAGTTGAGTCTAGGACAACAAGGCAGTAAGGAGGGTGCGGTAGAATGTGAGTCCTCAAAAATGTAGCTCTATGAGTCCAGGAGTAACAGAGAGACTAGTAGTGTTTATTAGGTAGTTCTTTTAAGTACAAGAAAGCATTTGAAGTTAGTGTAGCTAATTGTTGTATTGGCTGTTGATGTAGTTTATTAAACCGCTGCATTGTTATTTGAAACTCTTCTTGTCAAGTTCTTGTATTGGATATATATATACAGATATATTGTTACAATTTTCTCTACCAGGCCTTCTGTAAACACTGCTCAACACAAGAACTTGACAAAAAGAGTTCCAACAAGTGGTTTAATAACTAAATACATCAACAGCCAATACTACACAACCAGCTACACGAACTACTAATGCTTTGCTACACAACAGAACTGCTGTACCAAACACTTCTAGTCTCCCAAGACTCGTACAACTACATTCTCGAGGACTCACATTGTACTGCACCGTCCTTACTGCTTTGCTGTTCTGGACTGAACTGCCCTTTCTTACACACTGTCTCTGGTCCATGGAGGATTTTATCACATAACCATAACAAGGGTCATATTTGCATGTATTTGTAGTACTGACCCTTGTCCATTGACAGACCTTGACCTGTGTGATTTGCCAGAGTCATGTGTGTCAGTAGGTCACACACACATTAACCTTATCAGTCCGCCAGTGGAGTTACAATATATATAAGTATTATAAGCCCATGCAGCAAGCCATTTAGATTAAGAAATGTGCCTATTCAACTTTATCTAAGTATTTTTAAAGTTGTGCTTAATTATAAATTAAGCTACTTAAGTCTTCAGATGTTTTGTTTTTAAGTATCTTAAAGTTTAGAGATTTTAGTAATTTTACCAGATTGATGTCATAAGTTTTTACTAATCATCTAATTCTAATGCCAGTTATATGGTGTAACTCCTTTTATATCTTGTTTTATTTATTTTGACTAATGACTTTAAATCTAGATTCTAGTCATTCATCTATCATTAAAAATGAAAAGTATAATATAATTTACTAGATCTATAATATTTATAACTAGATCTATAGACTATAATATAATAATAATAGTATTAGTAAACACACCCAATTTTGTTTTTACTTAGGCTAGGTCTTGAATTTTATCCTTATTAAAATATTGCGTGGTACTAAATCCTAAACTTGCCAATAGACTCTAGAACCCTAGATCTAGACTAGTAAAGATGTGGGCTTTTTTTTTTTTTTTACCTTTATTATTTATTATTACTAAGATTTTTGGAGACGAAGATTAGTTGACGGAAGCGGATGTTACTATTAGTAAACTTTCATTCTTCTTAGGATCAAGATATGTTTGCGCATGTCTATACTTTGTTTCGAGGCTCCGAACGTGGCTACCGACCGACTTCCTGCCAGACTGTTCAGGAATCTATTACTCATTCATAATATAAATATATTCATAAATAAATATTCGCATTCTACTAAGTTCTGGCAGCAGAGGAAAACGTAGACTTTTTCAAGATGAGCTCACCAGGAGAATTCGGCAACCCCCTGAGAAAGTTTAAGCTTGTTTTTCTAGGAGAGCAAAGTGGTAAGATAAAGATTCCGGTAGTCGGGTAGAGTTTCTCAGTTTGAGTTTGAGAGTTCTCTGTCTCTGTAAACTAACACTGTGTTACTGTTGTGTTAGTGATTAGTGTTAGTCTCAAACTCAAAGTTACTTACATACTATTCTACTGTTTGTCATTTAGTCTCTATCTCAGGCTCTTCTCATTTAATTAATTCACTCTGACTGTTGTGTTGTCTGTTTTGAAGTAACGTCTGTATTATATGAAAAGAACTGGTGGTCAAAATTAGTTTTAAGAGTTCAGTTTTAGTTTAGAGTTTAACAAAAGTGTCTTAAGAAAGTGTGTTTTTTTTCTTTTCTTTAATGACTTTATAATTATTATTTAACTTTAGACAACTTTACTTCTTTAGTAGTGAAATGGTGGAGTGTACATTATCATTCATTATGGGATTCGATGGATGATCATGATGCCAATAATGGACAGTGGACTACAACTAGTCTAGATTCTAGTCTAGAGATCTAGATTCTAGAGTAGATTAAGATCTAAATTATTCTAAAAGATAAATTCTAGATGTGTACTCTTGTCATCCTCAACTCTAGACTACTCAATCTAGATCATTTAGATTATTCTAGATCATTGTCCAAGAGACAGTATTAGACCTTTGTAGAATATCTTAATACTAGAATAGTAACTAAATCTAGATCTAAACTCTTAGTCTTAGGACAAGTCACTTAAGAATTAGATCTACTCTACTAGAAAATTTAGTATTACTAGATTTAGATTTTAGATGTTCCTTCTGATTTGAAGATGATTAGATTATTAGATCTAGAAACTATGTCCTATTCCTAGCCCAAATCCAAATGCATGGGAATGGCAGAGGTTAGGGTGTGAACCTGGAACCATCAAGACCACTTCACTGAAAGACAGTCCAGAGCACATAGTAAACAAATCTAGGAAACAGATCTACTACTACTAGGCAGTCATTCTACTTTTCTAAATCTAGACTAGGTCATGATAATGCACTAGATCTAGATCTAGATTTTGACATTCTAGAGTAGAAATGTAGAATGTAGATTTACTTACTTAGTTACTAGATCTTACTATAAATATATAGTTATACTCTGGTTACCTTGTACAAGATCTAGACTAGTAGTAGTGACTCAGTCTAGATTACTCTACTGTTATACATTCCCTTATTCTTAACAAGCTGAATACACTCTACTGTATACATTCCCCTATTCTTAATAATCTGCGTTGATAGATAGCCATAAGTATCAACAATAATAGAACATATAATGACATTCTGTACATTCAAATGTCTTGTCTTGGAATCTCATTAAATACTTAAAGTTTAACCTTATTCATGATGACTCAAACTTATTAAATTTCAGTTGGAAAGACATCACTGATCACAAGGTTTATGTATGACAGTTTTGACAACACTTACCAGGTACTAATGACTGGTTATATTAGACTGACACTTTTATAAATATATTCACATTTTGAGAATTAATTACATTAGAATATAGTAAGTGATTTTAGTATATAAAGTAATAAAGTTTAAGTAAAGTACCTCTTTCAGACCTTGTGATCTATTGGACAGATGTAAAGGTCATCTGTTTCAATGGCTGATGGTTAATGGGGTTGTCATGTGGCAAGCACAGTGACCAACCGGTTAACTTTTCCTAACTAATGTTGGGTACCCTTTAGAATTGGTACGACTCAGGGATGCCACAAAAGTCTCAAAATTAAAAACCCCATTCTTTAGCAAGATTTGAACGCGTGTACCCTCAGTTTTTTGACAGCCAAGCGCTTAACTGCTTATATACACCATGCCCCCCCCCCCCATTCCAAGTATTTCTGCATAGTAAATTGCCTTTTTACATAGAAATAAGCAAGTTTAATTTTTCACAAAATTGTAAAGATATAAATTCAAAGTTGAAATGTTCCCCGTCGTTCAGGAGGGATATACAAATAGTGGTACTCCCTCCATATGTTCAGACCTTGCTATCTATCGGGCAGATTAGTTTATAAATTGAGTAGAAGCACAACAAATGTACTAAAGCTGCATGGTACAACATGGGAATAAGAAATACTAACAGAGAGTCCTGTTTTTTTGTCATTTTTTAGCTACCTAAAACCTTTTCTATCTTGTCTAAAGGATCTTTCTAAAATGTTACTAACTTCTCACTTGCATTTGCTTTCTTTCAACAGGCAACCATTGGTATAGATTTTCTTTCAAAGACAATGTATTTAGAAGACAGAACAGTAAGTGTTGGTTTTAGTTTTTTAGATGTTTGAGTGCCTCCTGTTAGTTCAATTGTACCAGTAGCCAAAAAACATAGTGTCCGGCTGGTCATTTAGACAATGTTTTGTTTTTCAGATCAGGTTGCAGCTGTGGGACACTGCAGGGCAGGAAAGGTTCCGGAGCTTGATACCCAGTTATATTCGTGATTCATCTGTAGCAGTTGTTGTGTATGATATTACAAGTGAGTAGAGAGAAAAGTAGGAAATTAGTTGTCACAATCATTTATTGTAGAGTTAGATACATCTTTAAAAAGTTCTTTGAATTACGTTTTCATTTCATGAACAATGCAACATGCTTGTGTGCCATGAACTAAGTCACATTTTTTATGTATGAAATATAAATTGTATATATTTGTTAAATTTTTTAATCAATCTATTGTTAATCTGACTATTTTTGTAGATGCCAATTCTTTCCATCAAACCTCCAAATGGATTGATGATGTCAGAACAGAGCGAGGCAGTGATGTTATTATCATGTTGGTAGGAAATAAAACAGATCTTTCAGACAAAAGGTAAGCTTTGACTTAAGTTTCACTGTAACTCACTACTAGTTTTTATTTTCTTCCGTCAAATGAAATAAGTATGAATCAGTAAATTAAATGATCCGAAAAAAACAATAACTATTCAGTGTATTCAAGTATTAAAACTTGCATTGCATTTCATTTCTGTTTCACAGTTTTATGTAGGGTATAATTCTCCTATAGTCTAATGTCATAACACCAGTAGTGTCATGTTCCTGTCACTGATAAAGACATGTTTATTAGTAAGCTCTGACAAGCTGACATGTCGTTTAGTAGACTTTGATTGGACAAATTATCACACACTCTTTGCCAAAGTTACTCTGAGGCTGCAGTAGATTTCTTTTTTTTTCCCCCCAAACAAGGACTATATACAGTTAGTAAAATTCTTGCCTTGTGACTTTTTAAACCTTATAATATCATCTTTCCCTTTGCAACACCTCAAAAGAGGCTAATCCTCGAGACCAATGCAAGATGTGTATTTAAAAACAGCGAAGGTTGCAATATGTTCAGCTTTTTTCATGCTTACAACTAGATTATAGCACACTCAATACAACTAAGTGTGTAAATCTACCAAAATATCAATCAACTTTAGGTTTATTACAAGCCTTGACTTACCATTAACATGCCAGGCTCAAGCTTTTTGCACATATTCAGCTATAGTTCATGTAAAACCACGCCACAATGTAAAGTTACACGGGCAGACATTAGAAATGGCTAAACATGGTGTTTAATTAAAATTGGTTGGTTACTTTTAGATCCTGATGCATTTTTTTCCTGTAATATGAAGTACCAAAAAATGTACAACAACAATGTGCCTTTTATAAAGCTTCTATCAACTCAGTCTGTCTTGGTATAAAGTTTGTACATGTTATTTCTCTGACACCCAATCTTGGATCAAGTTGAAATTTTGCACAATTATTTCTTGTACCTGACAAAGCAAGAATCATAAAAAAAAAAATTAGCCAATTAGTTAATAAACTATTGGTAATTAATTATTTTGTTCGGTATCCAACAAGAGAAAGAAATTTTACTTGACTGATGTGGTGGTACAAGTTGAATTAGTCCCCTTTATACTTTATAGAGAGAAATATTTTTTAATGTTTTTCTTGTTTTGTTGTTTTTGTTTTATCATTTTAAAAAAATTAAGTAGAATCCCCCCCCCCCCCCCCCCACTCGCAATTGACATTTTATCCTGATTCTATTGTCTTTAATAATTCTCCAGGCAAGTTTCCACAGAGGAAGGGGAGAGAAAAGCCAAGGAATTAAATGTTATGTTTATTGAAACAAGTGCAAAGGCTGGTTACAATGTTAAGCAGGTTTGTACTTCATACAAACATTCATTAGGGCTCGTTTGTGTGTCTGCTTAATACATGTCAGATCTGGAAAAGAAAGAACATTAAATATGTATATAAGTGCTCAGATATACAAAAATTTAAAATTTAAATTCTATAATGTCAATGTGTTTCTGATGCTATATTGTTATTTGTATTGTTACCAGCTCTTTAGACGAGTGGCCGCAGCTTTACCTGGCATGGAACCAAAAGATGACAAGAATACAAGTATCCTTGACCTACTAACATTTACATTTCTCTCAGGTTTTGAACTTTATTCTTATACCCTTTACTGTAGCAGCTTTGTTTATCCCAATTTAAGTCTGAATTTCAATTGACTAATTAAGGTAAGTATTTGATTGATCTCTTTTTTTTCTTGGGTGTTCACTATTTTGTGATTTTCCTATAGTCTGTTTTGTTGTTTTCCAAAAGGCTGTCACTAAGTTCAGTGTTTTCGATGTTAAATCTCAGCATAGTATTTTTTACATTGGATGTCAGTCACCTATCCTTGTTTTTTTTTTTTTTTTGCTCTTACGATTGCTCACTATCAGACCTCAAGGTTAGGGTTAGTATTACAAATACTTTGTCGGCGATATTTCATAGTTATGACAATGGTATACCATCATACAGGCAGCAGTTGATTAATGAACATTTTTTGATGATAGACGTTCAGAAGAGAATTTACAAGCGTTTCTTCTGTACATGATGGCTGTCTGGTCATGTGGTATGCTCTTATCTTAAATATAATACAGGCGTTACTTCAAAAAAGAAGATTACGTCCTACGTGTCATGCTTTTTGAATTGTCTTCTCCATTGTCCATTGTTCCTGCCCTCTGACCTCCCCCACCATTCTTCTGGAGGTTTGGCCTGGATGTAATAATCTTCAACCCTGAAGGAACATCCCCCAATATAAAACAAAATAAAGAAACATCAGAGTTAAAATGTTTGGACAATAAAATAAATTATTCTACTTAAATAAGTTTTTTTTTGTTCTACATTCTGGAGGTAAAGCTGTGACTGTGCTTATCTATTCCTTCCTTCCTTCATGGGTCAATTGGGAACTGCCTGTATTGTGCATGCCAAGAAAAGTCTGTGCTATTCCTTGACAGCTTGAACTCAGTGACTGAAGTGAAACTGAAAGAAGCCCCTGTTGAAGCTCCACCACCAGAAGGAGGCTGTGCTTGTTAACACTCACTTGTTGGGTCATTGTTAGCTTACGTACACACAAGTAGATCTACAGACTGACTAAGGAACTGCCTAGGGACTTCACATTTATACCTTCATGTTCACATCTCGTGTAGGCTACATCGAGTTGGTATTTAGTCTGCTGGGCTTTGATTACATCTGTTATGTTAGTAAACACATTTGGATTTGCGAATCTCACTTTCTGTTGATATGCAGTTTGTGCTTAACGCTTTAGCTGCGGTTAGCCCTCTCTAGTCGTCGTTCATTATAACCTTATAATTCAACCTTATCGCACAATCCACAATATCATTTCCCATGTTCATAGCCTTCTTTGAGGTCACAGGAAATTACATTGATCTTTGATCTTGAAGGAGGAGCTAGAGATAGGTAGATATTTGAGTATACCTTAAGTCAGGAAAAGGTACTTAGAACATTTCACTATTAATTTATTGTATCTTTGTTTTGTGGCCTGCTTCTAAATAGTTTGAATGCATAAAGTGTTATTGAATCTTTTGTTTCATCATGAATTTAATATTTGTTAAAAATCTATCCCAGCATGCTTTCTCTGTTTTCACCCTACCTCTTAGTTTTTATTGGTTTTCACCCTATATCTTTGTAGATAGTCATTATTGGTTATGTTGTAGTTATTTGTGTATTTATTTTCGGCTTGGCTGTTCCTTAACCTTAATCTCAGTGCATGATGTGATACTAAAGCCAGAAGCCCCGGCAGAGCCCCAGACTCAGGAGGGAGGCTGCGCATGCTAACTGCCCGTCAGAGCCTTGTTGTGTTTTATGTGTGGTGTGAAGCCTGACATTCCATGTTGTGTAACGAGGCCCCCCGGAACCAGCGTTGGCTAACTCCGTGTGACCTTGACATTGGTGTGTTTTGATGTGGCATGATCTGTGTGCTGGCTTGAATGTTTCTTTGACGCACATTTGTTAACGTGTAGCAAAAAAGATACTTGTATCAATGTACATTTAAACCTCATCTCTTATCATTTTCCCTTTCTCTCTGTCTCTCTGTCCTTCTTTCAGGGATAAGTAACAAACACTTCTTAGCGGCATGGAATAAATCTGTTTGGTCATCAGGGCAGGATTTACCTAAAGGCAGTTTAAGCTATAACTTAGGGCTCCCAAGAAATATTTAGCACTGACATAGAATATCTAGTCTAATAGAACACCATATATAAAATAGTTTAGGGCCTTTTCAAGTCTTAATACATCAACTAAACTCTTCTTCTTAAGGAATAAAGATGCTTTGGTTTAGCAGTTAGTAACTTAAACATTGTCCATTGATTCAGTGTGTACCTTGTCAAACATTTAATTTGTGTTTTGTACTCTGTTGTAGCACTGCAAATAGAAATTTTTAGTTTGTTTCACATGGTTATCTTTACTATTTTATATGACCATTATAGGAAGATACTTGGTGATTTGAAAGTTAAAAAAAAAATATCTGTACCGCTTTTGTTATTTATTATACTACATCTTAAGCATAAATCTGTTGTAAGGACAATATTATTTTATTTATTTTAAACATTGACAGTTTTCTGTATTTAGTTTCAACTTCATTTTGTAAGGAGCACATAATCCTGTAGCTTTCAGGTTAGTGCTCTGTAAGTTATCATTGCTGCTGAGCATTGTTGCATAAGCTTGGTGTATTCACTTTGGTGCATTACATTGAGTAAAAAAACACCCATTTCAGATCATGTGATCTGTTTCTATGTCTGACGGGTTTATTTGGCCAACCCAATGAGCAACTGCTTGACTTTCCCCCAACTAATGTCTGGTACACATTAGCATTGGGTGGAATCTGGGGTGCCCTTAACATCCCAAAATAAAAAAAATCCCAGTCTTCACAGATTTGAACCCTGGTCTCTTAAGCCAAGTGCTTTACTGCTAGGCCACCATGCCCCCAGATGCAGAGGTATACTAATTGTTGGTACCTCCATTGTTGACAGTGCTGCCACCTATGTTCCTCCTCCACGTCCCTCTGTGCATGTGTCTCTGTGCATGACTTTCTCCTCCTCTCTTCATTCTGTTGTCACTTCAATTAACAAAGTTGCTTGTGAAAAACTAATGATCAAAATTCTGTAACACATTTTGTTACTGACTTGTGTATGGGTTTGTTGATTTTTTGTTTGTGTGTGTGATATGTGTGGTCATGTGAAACTACTGGATTGGATTGTTTGTTGAAATAAGCTAGAAACTGACCACTTGTTTATATACACTCTTAAACTTCAGTTGTGTACTTGAACTTTGTCTTGGGGATTATTTGAGAACATATTTATTACTGTTTTAATTGTGCGTGTGTGAAGATTAACTTGATTATCTCCCCCATTGACGAAACTTTTTTTCCCCTTCTGACATTTGTTTGTATTGCAACTATGGAAACCATTGTTATGAGGTATGGAATGAATGTCAAACAGGGTTTTTGGGGATGCTCCAAGCTAATGAATTAGTTTCTCCTAGGTAAAGATATGTATTTGCAAACTTTCCTAAATCTGCCCTGCAGTGAAAACTAAATGTTGTAGTAAATCTTGTGATACTGTTTTTTTTTTTTTTTAAATGATTTGATCTTAAAATGACATTAAAATACATTATTGAAATGAAAATATTGTGTATTGAGTTATATGAAATGTTTTCTCATTAAAGTATAAGCTTTGTCAGCTGTTTCTTCTGTAATATACACTCAAATGATGCCAGATTCATATAGCATCTTAAAAAATTTTTTTGTATTATTCGTCTGAATTTGAAACATAATTAAATAACATTTTAGGATTTTTAGACCTAAAGCCCTTGCATTGTCTCTAAATACATAGGCTTTCCTGAAAAGTGACATAGAACAACTAATAAAAAAAAGATGTAAAAAATGTTTACTTTTCTTTATTTGGAAAGACTCAATGCCAGTAGGATGATAAACTAAATTTAAAGAACTGCCTAGTTGTTCTCTGATCTAGAAACTGTTCCCTTGTCATCACATGATGTCAAGTAAATGAATTGTAGTTAAATTGTTGACTGAGTGTGGCTGTTAGCTTTTGCTTTTTTTATTATTTTTTTTTAATTAATTCTGATCATCAATTGGACATTTTATTTATTTACCATTGTATGTATATAATATACCACTATAGTTTTAATGATGGGATTTGTCACTGTATGCATTGATTCAAATACTTTTTTTTGTTTTGTTTGTTGGTTGGATGGACCAAGAGGGGTATCATCACTCTTGATTCACACGTTGATATTAAGTAACCGTAACATTTCAATGTAGTAGGCAATTTGTTCTATGATCTGCTCTATGTATCGACCTGTTTCACTCACTGCCCTTATGGAAATAAACTCTTCCATTTTTATCAGGAACATTTTTTTTTTCTTATTGTCTAGATCTCTGTGATAGCTGAGGTAGGAAGTTATGAAAGTACCACAATACCACTAGCTGCTACCAAGGCTGGTTTACTACTATTAGAAAGTTCCAGAAACATTTAGCAGTAGCTATAGGATAATGTACGGTACCAAAAATGGAAGATTTATTTAACTTTATATTTTTATCGTCCCAATGCCTAGCTGACCAAAGGTTACTGAGGCACATGAAACAGAACATGTTTAAGTACACTATCCCACTACTGTCAAGCGTGAAATCACAGTTCGTTATACACAAGATACTCATGTTATCTATTCTAGACTGTTTCTGAGGAAAATCTATCCATACATTGAACACTGTAATGATTAAAGTGAACAAGTCTTCTGGCTTGGTTACTCCCCTTTCTCTGCCACTAATTATAGCATTGATTGTTTTAATTTTTTAAACTATAATTTAATTAAATTTACATTACATGTTAAATTACTACCCTATGTAAATCTCTGCATACTTTTGAGTTAATCTGTATGTATATATTAGTGTCATTGAACTAAATTCTACTTAAATGACTAATGTACAGATGTCATTGATCATTCAATAACAATTGCAAATCCTGGACTGCTTTAAAAATTATTTTTTTTTGTTGAGAAAGTGGGGCTCTAATATATCCTGGTAGATGTTTGGTTCATCTAATTTAGATCATTGTGGTTCATTCAAGGACTTAGACTCATATTTTTTTAAAATTGTTTAAATAAATTAATATTTATTTATAACTATGTGTGTGTGTTTGATGTTGGCTTGCCCGTGTTATTGTTTAGTTAACTGCAGCTTTATTTGTTGTTTGTTTTGTTTTTTAGCTGGGCATGCTCATTATTTGAGTCTTTCTATAATATAATGATGTTGATATGTCAGACTCCTATTAAAGATGAGCACAAAATCAATCAAGAACAGACAAGAATAACAGGCATATCAATATATACTTTCAAAGATATTTGTGGAAAAAAAAATTGATACTTCTTGAAATTTACTTAGTAGAACTAGATGGAAGATTTATGACATACAGTTTTGCTTATGAAATAGGTTTAATTTTGAAAAATAAATAGCTAATTGCCTAACATAATTGTGCTTTAGTTTGAAGCTGTTTACTAAACCCACCTCTCTCCCACCACACTAACCTGTGAAGAGTGTCACTTCTAAGGGATAGAGGGTTAAAAGAGAGAGTCACCATTTTGGTACTGGACTTAACATTGGGAGGGCAAATGAAAGGTAGAGTCACCAATTTAAGACATGACTTAGTGAGAGGTTAATTGAAAGGTAAGATTCACCACTTTAAGACAAGACTTAGAGAATGATTGATATGTAGATTCACCAATTAAGACAAGACTAAGAGGACCATTTAAGAGTAGATTCACCACTTTAAGACAGGAGTGGATATATGAAAATTAGCTTTACCTTTTAAGACAGGACTTTGTGAGAGGACAATTGATAGGTAGATTCCCCACTTTAAGAAGACTTAGAGGAGAAATGAAATGTAGACTCACTACTTTAAGATAGGACTTAGTGATAGGACAAATGAAAGGTAGATTCACTGGACATTTAGGGGAACTACGTTCTTAGTACACCCGTTAGTTGATATTTGATTTTAGACTCGGCATTCTTTTACAAAACATTTGATCAATATTTTTTAAAGAAGTTATTGATTACTTATTGTTTCTAAAACATTGACACCATATCATTGAAATGTGTGGATGACCTTAACCTCTGACCCAGATATTGAACTGAAACCCAAAGAACCAATGATGGAAGTGACGGACCAAGAAGGACAGTGCTCCTGTCTATTATAAAAGCTCAATGTCCAGTGTACAATTGTTTATAGAATCTACTCATAATTAAAATAGTTTAATTATTTATTATTTTGGCAAAAAAAAATATGTTGATTATTTGAAGTACATTTAAGTTTGTGTATTGAAAAAAAATTATGTATTAGCTTCAAATCAGTGGCGTAGCTAGGAATTTGAATTCAATTTGGGGGCCCGGGGGGCTTGACCACTTTAGGGGCCTATGCATTTTGACATTATGACACGAGATAATGGCGTAATATTTAATGTAAACAAAAATTTCGCTTTGCCCCCCCCCCCCCCCACCTTCCCTTAAGTGGGAGCCCGGGGGAATTTTCATATTCTACCCCCCCCCCATACCCCACCATAGCTACGCCACTGCTTCAAGTGTCAAATTTGATTATTGTTCAACTCACTGGTCGAACCAAATAATGCATTTCTTGTTCGTGGATTTTTAAATTTTTTTTTTGTCAACCAAAATGATACAGAATGCATTGGTGCTCAGATGTTAGAAGTTTGAATATCCTGTGCGGTAAGAACACTGCATGGCTGCTGTGGTTAGCGGTTCGCGTTGGTATCGTGAGCCCGAAATCAGCTCGCTGACATCTCCTGACGACCGTTTGATTTTCAAAAGAGCTGAGCCGAGGCTCTTCGAGCTCTAGGCTTGTAAGCTTGATTGAACAACCGTTCTGTCTGGAAGAGATCCAAGTCAATGCCTATGTAAAGCATTGCTATTTCCGATGTATCTGGCGCTCCGGGCGCATGGACTAGAATGCATGGCCGAAGGCCGAGTACACCGGGAACCTCCGCCATTTTCCTATGTTGTACCAATCTACCGTGCAGGACTCGCCATTAGTATAACGGTCCCTTGAGGAATGGCGCATGGATTATCGACAGGGAAGTGGAAGCTCTCTTTCAACTCCGCACCGTGCAATGGGAAAGCTCTCGCCTTCCCTTGGACACTCCCACAGGAGTTTTGTTTTGCTATTCATTTAGCCTAATCACTTCCTCTAGCGATCGTTTCCACCCGAGTGCCACGTTGAGGCAGATTAGCGTACCCGGGTCTCCTGACGATATGAATATATCTGGGATAGGACGTAATAATCTTCATTAAAGTCACGTCCGGAAGTTATAATATCATGGTGGCTGCCGTGTTTGGCGACTTCAATACAGGAGAGTATGTGATTCGTGAGCTGGACTTGCAGTCATCTTGCTAAATCCCATTTTGACAAAGAGAGACAATTTAGTCTTGGCATTATTAACTTTAACGTTTTGATAGCGCAATGGATGTGCCGAAGCTCACTGTAATATAAAACAGCAATTAAATATCTACTTTCATTGTCAGTTTTTTCTTTAGAGACTTTATTTTGAATTGTAAAAAAAAGAAATAAAATATCACGCCCATGCTAAGATTAAAGGGAGACAATTTAGGCACATCTAATTGCTCTTGGCGTAATTAAAATTTAGCGTTTTGATAGCACATTGGGTGTGCCTACATCAGTGTTTCCCAAACTTTGTCCACTGGAATACATCGCAAATTCGGAGTATTTAGCGGGACACTGGTTATTTTTTTTTTTTCGATTGAATTTTTTTTTCCAGTTTTTTTAAATAAAAATAATTAAACCATATTCTAAATTTGGCATCTTTTTTGAAGTCTAAACTTGTAAAAAGTATATAGATATTACACGCATATGGCTATATGCATTTACAGAGGCACAGAGACAATGGTGCTTTGTACTGGCAAAGTTTAACTTTTTGCTATCAGGAAGAATATCCGTAGTTCAACATCCGATGAGGCGTCCAGCCTTTTTCTAAACATTGACTTTATTGCATCATGAAAAGAAAAGCCTGCTTCCCACAAATAGCCTTGAACTGTAGAAACGGAAGTAAAATATTGAGCGGCTTGTTTTCAAAGAGTGTGGAACTCTTCAGACAAACTCGACCAGAAAGCATTTAAAGGTTGACCCTTGTATCGTTCGTTCAGATTCTAGATCAAAGTTCATGTGATGTCATACAATTTATTTTGTTCTCAAGAAGCATTTTCTTAGAGATTAATTCTCGCGTGGGCCTAGTGCTTAATTATTTCAATAGTTCGCGGAACACCTATTCAGGCTTTGAAGAAACACCAGGGTCTCTGCGGAACGCAGTTTGGGAAACACTGAACTAGATTATTTTTTAAAATTCAATATCTACGTTTACCAGTCTTTAGGGACTTTTGACTTGGTTTCAACACATCGTCACACCTAAGATTTTGGACCATATCTGTGATGTTAGTAGCTTTTAAAAAGAGTTTCCACGTTTGGACACGCTTCACTTTTTCAAAGAACCTTTTCTTTCAATGTAAATTTAGAGCTACTGTGTATTTTGATATTTTAATCATCTTTAGCCTTCAATTTATGGCCTTCATGTTAAAGATGTTGTTTAGTTTACATTTTATTTAAGTACCGTACACCACCTTCTTCTGAGCAATGCATTTGACAGCTAGGCTTCTGCTATTTCAGCTCGATCAGTGGTTCCTAAGTTTGTAGTCTTCTTTTCGTAGCTACACTATTTTTTTTTGTTCTTTTATAGTACTGCGAACAAGAATAAATAACTCGAGGTAATTAATGTTATAGGCCACTCCTATTACTCCTGCCGCCTTGGTACTTTCAGGGCCGGCTTTAGGTATTAAGAGACCCTAAGCGAAGTGAATAGGGTGGCCCCAAATGAAATAGAAAAACATAAAACTAAGACCGAAAATACGCAATGAATTATAAACATGTATAGTCCTATATCTAAATAAACAAATAGCAAGTCCAGATATCGCTGATATGTGCGTAATAGCCGAATATATTTCAGCAGACGATTCGTGATCACCAGAATAAATTGAACGTTTCAATGCTTCATCCATAGACATAAATAAATATAGACTGGCCGAAGGAAGTAACTTCCATGTAACTTGAAAACATGTATATCTATTGTATTCGGATTTCAGGATTATGAAAAATTGCATGATCTTCATTCTTAGAGATTTAAAAAAAAACACTAGTGAAAATAATGTAATACTTATATAGGTTATGGCTGAAATAGATATGAATACTTAACTTTTATACTGCTCATAAATGCTGTATAATAAAGAACACAAAATTGCAAGTCACACATTTTCGTTTCATAAAACTCTTTAATCGGCCAGTCTATATTTATTTAGGTCTATGACTGAACCAAAGAGACAAAAGTTCTTCTAACATATGTAGCGAACAAATAGATCTAGGCCTAAACATGTGTAGCCTAAATAAATTTTTAGGCTTTAATCATTGTAGACTTAGAGCTAGTAGACATAGAGCCAGAGTTCTGCCAGGGTTTGAGATTTGATTCGTATTTGCAATTTTTTCACTAAAAAAAAATTCCTTGTCATGTTTGAGGCCCCCACCAAGTGAAGGTCCTAGGCGGTTGCCTAGTTTGCCTATACCTAATGCCGGCCCTGGTACTGTATTTAATGTTTTATAGACTGTCTTTTCAGGCTCGCAAAGCATTACTTTCTTTTGCCATTTTGTTTGTTTGTTATTTGCCTCTATTGACGCCAGTTTGCTGTAGAATGGTCACGTGGTATTGGATGTCTGATTGTGTTGGAAGTTTGACTTCTGCTGACTTCAGGCCAAGAGAAGAACGGACAAGAGGTGACAACTGCATTTAGCTGGAGTGATCTCTCTTGGTTCATAGAATATGAAAAAAAATTAAAAAAAAAGAAAGCTAGTCATGGTTAGCTAGGCTCATCTTACCGGTAAGATTAAACTCAAATTATGGCAGGTATTTCAGAAACTCAGCGCCGATCGCTAAAAACAAAATACGAGTTATTTCCCCTTTTTAATACTTCTCCTGGCCCGAAGAGATTGAATGAGAGACTGAGTCACGTTTGTCTAGACTTGACTTGTGCTGGCTTCTACATGTGCGATGTAATATTAAAAATAAACAACCATTCCCGTACATGTGTTGATATTTTGTGTCATATTGTTGTTGTATTTCTACGTTGTTTTGTTTTTGTTTTTTTTTTAGCATACGGAAAACAAACTAACAATCCCTAAATAATGTGTTATAAATATCGCAAAAAAATAAATAAATTACTGAATTGTTTCTCCTTTATTATATAACGTGCGGAAGTATTTAATATGTAACTTTAAAAAATATATATATCTGCATCACACTTGTGTTTATTACGTTAACAGTTATGAGCAGTTGATGGCAATTTAAGCAAATCACTTCAGACCAATAAAACAACCATATTTTAGAAATATATTTTTTTGAAACATTTCCCATGGTTCTAGTATAAAACAAAATAATCACATGACATATTGTACAGCTACAAGTTAGATTAACTTAGTGAATTGAATGTAAACCTCAAGTCTGATTTCTCATTTGAGATTCGTCAGAGTTGAAAATGCACACAAAACAAGTGATATAACATTTTCTTTTTTTAAATACACAATTCCTCATTTGTGAAGTGAATCGCCGTTTTGAACGAGAAAATACTTCAACTAAATGAATGATAGATTTAAAAAAAAACACATTTTTACCATGCCCTTATTTCTTTACCCTCTCGAGAAAAATCCTAGTAACACCAATGTATAAATCTACTCAGAGTGTATAAAATTCTACTTTGATGATATATAATAGATCCAGACTGGGTAACATTAAAGGACAAAATACATAAGGGCGAGAGTAGTTAGAGATATGACAAAGAGACAAACAGAACACTTTAAAACAAGGCTGAACTAATTAGGTAAGATTTAAATACATATATTACGTAAAAAGATTGCTATCAATGCAAAAATAATACAACTTTGCAGCTCATGGTTTGTGACTTTGTACATAATGGTTGAAATGAAGATTTATTCTGATGGGCTTTGGATCAATGAGAAGACCTTGCCTTGACGAATGGTGTTCAGTACACTTAGTCCATTTCGAGACTAATCTATGCATAAGCTTACCAAGTAACGAGGGTGTCACGTGGAAAGCACAACGACCGGCCGCCTTGTCGTTTCAGGGCTAAGGTCATTCAGATCTGCTTCAAACCACTATTTCTTTTACAATTTTTTAAAATGCATAATTGTAATGACGTTTATATATGTATAATGTTGAAAGCACAACTGCCGGGAATATTAAAGAAAAGACTTTTCTATGAAGTCCTATAATCTGCAAGTGACTCGTCTTTGGCTTCCGAAACAGCTGGCCAGTTTAGCTTCAACAGCGAATCAGCGACCTTCTAAACGACAGCCGAGGATTGACCACAACTCCATGCTTACTGGTCATACCAAAGATAACAAAAAAAAAAGTTTTCATCCGTTGTTTCACTTTGGTATGTTTCTGCCGTTTCTGGTCAGAAAACCAAGGAGCTTGCACAACTCTCGTCTGAATCTCGGAGCTGTAAGACAGTACAGAAAGAAGTGGATAGAGTTATTGGAGTATTGTAGACAGTTGACCACTGCCCAGGCCAAGGACAGCCTGGCGTGTTTGCGATCGTCGATCACCTTTGACCAGTACGTGTAGCCGATGATAAAGATGACGATGGGAGCGTTCAATGCCCAGAAGGTGATGGTCACCGCTAGAAGAGTTTTACTAACACTGGACGTTGTCCTGCGAGACGACTGTTGACCTTCCGATCTGAGAGATCGACTCTTGCGTGAAATCTGGGAAGTCGCTGAATTTTCACTAAAGTTCCCAGAAAGCTTTGCCCTCTGAAGTCTGCTTAATTCTGATAACTCATATTCGTTTCCCTCAGTTCTGGTTAAAGGGATATATGCGGATTCTATGCTAAGTCTTTGTGAATGTCGATTGTTGACTTCTTCAATAGATGCTCGAATTTTGTCACCAATAATTTCTTTTTTGAATGTTCCGTCGCCAGTAGCTTCTCCTTTGAATGGTCTGTCGTCAATAGTTTCGGCTTGGAATGATCCGTCGCCAATAGTTTCTTCTTTGAATGGTCTGTCGACAATAGTTTCTTCTTTGAGTGGTCTGTCGCCAATAGTTTCTTCTTTGAATGGTCTGTCGACAATAGTTTCTTCTTTGAGTGGTCTGTCGCCAATAGTTTCTGCTTTGGATGGTCTGTCCCTAAAGATTTTAGTCTCTTCCCAGTTATCCAACTTGAGCTCAGGAATCTCAGAGTCTCCCCCGTGCGTATATAAACAGACATCATTGAGATGGCCAGTTTTCATCGGGTGCACTTTATTACATATATTCTTACGGATATGAGAAATACATAAGGGATTCTTTTTTGTGGCTCCGTCGTCTGCTGATGGAAACACGTCAACGCCGTCTGCTGCAAAAGTAAAGCGCGTGCTTACGCTTGAAGGTGATACAGCAAACTGTGAGACTTCTTTGCATGTGGTGTCTGAGCAGAAGTTTTCTGGCGGGAAAGTTAACGGGGCTAGAGTCTGGATGCTTTGCTTTCGGTTGAAATTATTTTTACCACCCAATTCGCTAGTACTTTTCAAGGACACCAGAGATGTTGAAGAGTCGTGGCATCTAGTCAAGTGCATCTCGCTTTGAATAGTAGACTCATTTCCTGTTAATTGGTTTACATCTGTTGGCAGCAAAGTTTGGACTGCAGCAGACGAGATGGCTTTGTAGACAGCGAGATTTCGCTCTGGGAATAACTCTATTTGATCTTCTGCGTCTTCATTCAAAGGAGTGGGGTCGATGACGTAAACCGGAGCTAAATGACCTGACCCAGCGTTGCTATACTTAAAAGATGTTTTTAATAAGCTGGTGTCCGAAACCGAGCTTGACCTGTGAAACAAACGCGTCTCTTCACTTCGCTTGTCGCTCGTTGACAACAAGCTGCCCCGATTGGCTCCGAAACCCACGCCGACGTCGCTGCGTTCTCCCGGAGTTTTTCGGGCGTTTTCGCCAATCCGAAGTTTAGCCAAGGGAGACGATTTGAATGTGTTCGTCAACTTCCGCCTGAAAAATAGCCGCCTCTTGTGTGAGGCCATGACCCGCTCGGACTGAAAGAGTTGTCTGATGATGATGACGTCACAGGTCAGCATGAAGAGGAAGGGGAAGAGGCAATAGAAGCACAGATCTATCCATGGCCATACTCTCTCAATAAACCTGGAGGAGAAAAAAAAATAGAACATAAAAAAGGTTACTTGTAAAAAATAACAACAAGGCTTATACGAAGTGAAATTGTATCAATCAGTTTGGACCTGTCATGTAACTAAATTTGTAATAGATCCATCCATCCATCCATCCATCCATCCATCCATCCATCCATCCATCCATCCCAGTGGTGCTACAGCCTACAACCCATGGACACATCCCTCCATTCAGATCTCCCCTGGGCCTTTCATCTCCGCACCCTAGCCCCAAGCTGTTGTAGATCTGCCTCCACATCACGAATCCTTCGCATTCGGGGTCTGCCTTTGGGTCGCCTGTCTTTTGGTTTTTGCCTGTATACAGTTTTCGCTCCTCTGTTATTTGACAAGACTAACAATAATTTATCTGTGCGATTCAGAATATTTTTAGCATTTTTTTTTTGTATAGCACTATTTCATGCTTTTAGCTCTCTTAATACGCTATGATCTAATCACTTATCTGGACCAGTTGGGAAATTGTGTGTGTGGGGGGGGGGGGGGAGAAAGGGATATCTTGGTGGATTTTACGGTAATTGGTTTTAAAAAGCATTACAAAAACAAAAGGTGAACGACCTCGGGCCGACGTGTTAGCCACTCTGCTAGTCAGATACTTGTAACTGGAGAAGATTCTAAAATTATATATTGTTTGTTTCCATTTAGAGTGGCGACCAATAGAGAAGACTAATTCAGCTTATACCACCACTTCAGTCAAGTAATATTTCTTTCCCTTGTTGATGTACCAAACAAAATAATTAATTACCAATAGTTAATTAACTAATTTGTTTATTTTTTATTCTTGTGTTGTTTTATACAGACATACTTTCTCTATACTTGCAGCATTGAGACAGGTAGAGTCATATGGCAGTAATTTTGTTTCTAATTTATGGTTTCTGATTTATTTTTTTTAAACAATCTCTTTATTTATTTTGTCTTTCTGAGTATATTAGAGAAAAGATAAGATAAAAGATAAGATAATTTTTATTAATCCAATCCAATGGAAATTCAGTTTCACTACAATTGACAACCTCGGCGTAACTACTTTACAAAAACAATATGGATGAAAAATTCGAACAACATTCACTCACGAAACACATACACACTCACAACCAGCGCTTTATAAATTTGACTTCTATGTACTTCTCGATGACGACAGATGATCTTGTAACACTCTTGACTGATAGTGGGATGAAGGAGTTTTTAAATCTTTCTGTTTTAGTCCTAATGGAAAGGAGACGACCACTTTGTTCATATTTGATGTTATAGTTATGTAATGGGTGCAGGTTATCTTTTTTTATGAGGTTGTGCTTTTGTGTTTCTAAGATATGGTTAGTTGTTTTATCTATTTGTATAACATGTACGTTTTGACCCTTTAGCCCGTGAGTTTCTGCGTTTACATCTAGTTAAACGTGAGCACTCATCTGTTATTTCAACGCCACATGTAAACAAAAGAAAAACAATGGGTATGGGCTGGAAACTAGGCCATAACAATGGACTGATCGACCGAACAAGGGGCACACTACTCTCACCTCACCGTCAGCTCCGAGCTGGTGTCCGCGTAGCATTTCTTTCCCCCGTTGCTATAGATATGCCCGACGCTGTCGCCATCCAGCTGATAGGTCCACAGGAAGTGGAGGTTGAGTAAGGTGACAGCGCAGGCCACCGCCGCCACACTGATCCGTGCGTTGCGTATGGTACACCAGGTCTTGGCCCGGTGAGGCCAGGTGATGAACAGGCATCGATCCACGGAGACTGTCACCAGGATCCAAGCTGGATTTAAAGAAAACAAAAAAAGAACAAAACAGAAATTCGTCTCATACACAAGACATCTTTTTTGAAAATATATTTTTTTAATAAACTACACGATGTACACCAAGAATTAAACAGAAAAAATATTTATTTAGGCAAAGTAAAGTTTACATGGTAGTATCATGCATTCAGACATCGAATCACATATATAAAAGAAAAATTACGTAAATAAAGTGCAGAAACATATTGTAATTATTACCCGTTGTGAGCCCACATCGCCCTACTCTTGATAATAGGGAACGGGATCAAATCCCGATTTAGTCCAGTTTTTTAAGTCACCTGAGCTACAATTGCCGAGCGTCTAAGGAAGTAAGGGAACCTCCCAGATTCTCCCCTAAAGCCTCCCATCCCCATAAGTCTCAAAAACTCACATCGGAGATTAGACCAGAGCGCGCTGATAAAAAATGCAGCATGAATTATCGTGTCGAACAAATGTAATTCAACCCCCCAAAAAATTTAAGTAGGCCATTACATGAAGATAAAAAAAAAAGACTTTCAACAGGCTTTAAATACAAAGTTGCTTGTATCACACATGCGAGCTGGCTGCATAGTCTCATGCTCCAGACACAATATGACCGATATAACAGTCATGAAGCCAGCAGCATACTAACGGGAAGTTGGGGAGCGAACGCATGCATTCTAGCGCCTCGGAAGGGGGCGCCACTAGTAATAGCATGAGAAACACGAACACTATTGGGAGAAAAGGGGGGGGGGAGGAGCTCCAAACAGGGCACCACCTCGGCACCCCACTGCATGGACCACTGACCTAACTATAACCAAGTGACTTTTTTTTTTTAAAGTTCATTAGAGAGAGAGAAAAAGTTTTCTGTTTAGAATGTCCCAAATACCAAATGACTTAATGACCCACCTGACAGGTCCAACGACATGTATACTATGAAAGTGTGCAGCTTACACGATGCCTCAGAAGTGAGCCGGATGTAGATGTTCTGCGCATGCTCCAGCCACAATCTAATCAACATTAAAAAAAAAGCAAAACATTTTCAAGAGGCTTTAAGGACGCAAGCATTAAATAAAGCTGCTTCTATGTAACGAGCGTAGAAGACCACGTAGAGATCCTTTTGGACACAAACAACGTTGGCATAGATTACAGAGATACGATTAAATACTGAATATTGAGAACCAGTACATGGAAGTGAGTTAACAGTTGATTTTTTTTTTTTAATAATAAAAGGAAACCTCAGAATTTGCGCTATTCAATGTTAGCTTTATCATCATAGGAATCCTTGGGCCTTAGGCCTCTTTTCTTTGCCTCTTTTTTGGGCTTTATGTGCCTCTTTTATGGGCCATCTTGCCTCTTTTGTGGGCTTTTTTTTTATATATATATAGGTTTTTATTTATAAGTTCTCATAATTCACAAGTATTAAATCATAAACAATTGAAAAGTGATTAACCTAAAAATATAATAATAGTAATATTATTTAATATCAAAGACAAGCTACCTAACCATTGAAACTGAAACCACTAGAGACAGAAAAATGATACAAGTATCCTCTACCCCAGAACAATCAACATAATGTCAAATATCCCTGACAACCCATTTCTGGAATACTTCCAGAGTATTGTACAGGTATATACTGCTGAATTGCCGTTTTCTAATGTTCTTCACTGGCGTTTAAAGCATATAGATATTTGTAATAGATATAGTTTTCGCAAGATGCATATGCTACAGTTTAAAAGCTCTTTTAAAGATGACATTTCGATACGTCTTCAAGCATGCGATTTTAGAGTCTAACATTTTGCTAATCCTGCTAGAACTGTTACAGCTTTTGAAAGTAGGTTATAGTTATTTATAGTTATTTTTTTTCTACGAGCAATAAAGGGGACAAATTCAATTTATACCACTTACCAGTCAAGGAAAATTTCTTTCCCTTGTTCGACGTACAAAGCAAAATAATTAATTACCAATAGTTAATTAAATAATTGTTGTTTTTTTTTAATTATTTTCCTCTAATAGTGTACAATTTCAGCTTGATCCGAGATTGGGCGTGGGGGAAATTTTTATCGCTCCCACAGGCTAAGGATGTTCCACTGTAATTTTTTTTAAAAATTGAGCGCTACTTGTAAAAGTTTGAGAGCCACTGGCTTTAAGAACAGTAAACGGGTAGAATGGCTCAGAAAGGAGAAGCAGACGCCAGTAACTTGTTAAGCTCGGAAACGTTTATTGTTGGGAGTAGGACTACTTATACACACTTGGTCTCTAGCCCCCCTCCCCTCCCACCCTCGAGTGACAATGTTAGGAAAAGAAGCGAGTTGCTCATCATTCATTCATGTAACACTTCCGGCAAGCGACACTGTCATGTGTCAGCTGACGTGCCAGGTCAAGATTACATCTTCCATAACTGCCAATTATCGTATGAGTTGGTGGGCGAGAGGTCTGCAGGTGGGGAGGCGCTAACTGGGCGCTCGGCGGTGGTGGGGGGAGGGGGAGTATGAAGCATAGTATGGTGGAGTATTTCATAAAGAAATTTCACGTATTCGTCATTTCTCGTCATGTTTTATGTATGTGCTCTATCCACACGACACTCGACTTTCCTATCTCCCCCAACCACAGCGGTAACGACTCTTTGCTATTCCCCCCCCCCCTTTTTTTGAAGCTAACTTGGTTCAAACGAATAACATTGGACGGACGGATGCAACAGACCATCAACACTGGCGCACGCTGCTGACAGTTAGGGCATCTTTTATTTACTACTAGTCTATCCAGTTTCCCGCCTTTTTTTGAGTGATTTAATACAGCCAGCGGCTAGGTACAATCCTTCTTCACTCCCGTCTCGTCGAGATCGAACCATTTTATTTCAAACAGACTGGCCGCGCAGACGTTAAGAAGTTTGAGACAAGGTGCTCAATTATTCATGACGTCATCAATGCCATGAACTGTTCGCCCGATAAAACAAAACGGGGTGTGGGAAGAGTGAAAAGACGGGAAAAAAATTGGAAGAACGAATTGCAGAAGTTAAAGTGAACAGAAGTAGAAGTAATGATAAAATAAAAGTTAGGCAGACTTGGAAGTAAGGCAGACGTGGAAGTTAGGCAGGCGTAGAAGTTAGGCAAGCGTGGAATGGAGACAGACATTGAAGTCAGGCTGACTGGAAGTTAGGCAGGCGTAGAAGTCAGGCAGACATGGAATGGAGACAGACGTAGAAGTCAGGCAGACGTGGAATGGAGACAGACGTAGAAGTCAGGCAGACGTGGAATGGAGACAGACGTAGAAGTCAGGCAGACGTGGAATGGAGACAGACGTAGAACTCAGGCCTGAATCAGCCAGGAAAACAACAAAGTTTAATTCTCTAATTAACACACTGTTATGGTGTGTGTGTGTGTGTGTGTGTTTCTATGGTGACGGTGGGAAGAGGTTAGCGATTGGTTGTGAATGATGCAACATAGGTGGCATTGTCGTCACTTGGGGAGACGACTCTAGAACGCGAGACTAAACGGTTGAGTTATTGCAGTGAGTTTGATTTTGTTTTTTAAAAAAACTACTTAAATCCACTACAGTTATTTGTTTTCATATTGACTTGATTTTTTGTCTATATTATAAATAAAGTTCTATTTAGTTTTGTCCACGAAAGAAAGTTATTCATGTAATTTGAAGTTTTATTAGATCTAGTTTAGATATGTTACGCCTAAAACGCAGTGGCGTAGCAAGGTACCCGTGGGCCCGGGTTCAAGAACCTTTTGGTGGGCCCCCCTCCAGCCAATAAGACAAATTTAGTGTGTGACAAAAATGAGTAATCTACTTGCAAAGACATTCCAATGTAAAGATCGTAACTTAAAAAAAAAAAAAGTTATTCGAATGGATGGTTTTGAGGTCATACGATGAGAATGTATGGGCATTGGCATCGTATTGGTTTCAAAATCAACCACCGCAAGAAAACAAAGAAACAAACTTCGAATGGATGGTTTTGAGGTCATACGATGAGAATGTATGGGCATTGGCATCGTATTGGTTTCAAAATCAACCACCGCAAGAAAACAAAGAAAAACTTCGAATGGATGGTTTTGAGGTCATACGATGAGAATGTATGGGCATTGGCATCGTATTGGTTTCAAAATCAACCACCGCTGGAATCCGCTATCGAAATAATTTAAATAGGCACTCACTGAACCTCCAAGAAAACATTTAACATTTATATTTCATTTAGTATGGGGATCCAACCTAGGACTTGTGTGACAGGCTCGAGCTAAATGGGAGATGGCATAAACACGGCTTGGTGTTGGACCGAATTGATGTTGGAAATCAAGTGCCAGTGCTTCTTGTGACTAAATTAAAGACAGTATTTAAGCGCACATTCTTAAAAGCACGGGATAAAACGATATTATTAATTAATATCTATTCGTTTTAAGACACATTAGGAAGTAATATGTAAGCATGTAGTTTAAATATTGGACTATTAGTGTTAGGTTAAATTTTAATTTAGGGGGTGGCCAGAGACTGTAGATGTATATGACGTAACCACTGCCTGCTACACAAGTAAATATCACACCAGTACTGCGAGAACTATAGGACGTAACCACTACCTGCTACACAAGTAAATATCACACCAGTACTGCGAGAACTATAGGACGTAACCACTGCCTGCTACACAAGTAAATATCACACCAGTACTGCGAGTACTATAGGACGTAACCACTACCTGCTACACAAGTAAATATCACACCAGTACTGCTAGGACTATAGGACGTAACCACTGCCTGCTACACAAGTAAATATCACACCAGTACTGCGAGAACTATAGGACGTAACCACTGCCTGCTACACAAGTAAATATCACACCAGTACTGCGAGAACTATAGGACGTAACCACTGCCTGCTACACAAGTAAATATCACACTAGTACTTCGGGTTCAAGAACATCTTGATGGGCTCCTCTCCAGCCAATAAGACAAATTTAGAGTGTGACAAAAAATGAGTAATCTAAATGTAAAGACATTCCAATATAAAGATCAAACCTTTTTCTTAAAAAAGTAATTATGTCATAACGCTTGATTCAGTTAGGACTGCATATAAGTAGGCTAATAGTGTCTTAAAAGTCAATGTTTTTACAGCCTCTTAACAGAGTTAAACTACTTAAAAGTGTTTCAAATGAACAAACAAATGTCCTACCTAAGTTCTAATGTGGGCTCCTACTGGCCTCGAGGCATGGGCCCAAGCGTAATGAGCTCCTTCGCGCCATGGTTGCTACGCCACAGCTGTGGGCCCCTATTGCCTGTGGGCCCGGGTTCATGGAACCCCTTCGCGCCATGGATGCTACGCCACTGCTACAACGGTTTAGTAGTCTACCAACAGCGTAGTACCACAAGTCAACGACCGATAACAACACACACACACACGGCTAGACTGACACATAGATACACGCAGCGTGTAGTTATAGTCTCTCTTGAAGCAACGTCGTTAATTTATAAGGTAAATCTATTGTGTTTTGGTAGTATGGAACTCCATTGGTGTCATATTATACATATTTCGTTGTATAAAGAGTCTAGAAAATAGATGTGAGTTCAATGTACAGATTCTGTTTAAGATGTTTGCAAGAACGTTTATCTCCCCTCCTCGACATCTCCCTGGAAGATACAATTATAACCAGATAAAAAGAGATCGTTGAACCACGTGACACTATTTTTGAAACCCCCTCAAGAACGTTTGACCTACATACAGGGTCGGTCTTAGGCCACTGCAGCCTATGCGGTCGCAGAGGGCCCCGCGCTTTCATAGGCTTCGCGCTACTTCTAGATGTAATTATTAAATTGCAAAATATATACGAAAAATTCCTGGAAATCTCCGGGATTTATTAAAATCTCCTGAAAACTACTACAAATCTCCTAAAAAATATACAAACTTGTCATTTGTGGGTGTCATTCATTACATAAAACGCCAATCCTACGCGACAAAAGAAAAAAGAGGCATTGTCAGCTTTCATGTAATAAAGTGTAATAATCGGGCGAATTTTCCCCATAATCGAAAATTACAATACTTTATTTACTTTTATAGTCACTGGCATATAAATATGCCATAGGTTTGCAAAGTTCGTAAAGTAACGTTAATTTGATCGTAATTTTGTACTTAGTAAAGAATGAATAAAATCTTAATCTTCACTTATTATCCTTATTCCCACCCAAACTAGGCCCCGCGCAATCAGTTTCGCATAGGGCCCTGCAATTGTTAGGACCGGCCCTGCCTACATAGTACTGCATCATTGACAGAAATACATTATTACTTGTGTTATTTTATTTTTTACTTTCGTGTAACACACCTGGCCAGTCCTGTGTAGAGACACATCAGGTCAGAAACAGCCAAACTGGCCAGATAGAACATTGTAGTCTTGGTCCTCATTGACTTCTGGCACAGGACCAGCAGAGACAGGATGCTGCCCACAGTGCCTGCAACAAAACAATGATACATTGTTCACTTCATTTTAAGTTTATTTTGAACTAAAAGCGTTTTTCTTTTTTTACAAGCACACCTGAGGACCATTATAACGCGAAGAGTATTGACATCTTGGTCTTTTGACATCATTTTTAAAAATTTTGTTTTTTAACACCTTTGTCTTTTGACATCATTTTTTAAAATTTGTTTTTTTTTACATCTTTGTCTTTTGACATCCTAGCTGTTTGATTTTTGTCATTTGTTTTTGCTCACATCTTTATGACATGACAAACGACACATCATCATCTGTACTGGACTAGTACTGGTTAGTTACCCCATTCCCCCCCCCCCTGTTCAAGATAAATATGTTCTCATCCTTTAAATTTAAATCATTAAAAAAAATTATATTTAGAAAGAATTATAGCGGTCAAGCTATGGCACTATCACCATGGAAAGCGAGCTAGTTATTCTTTTCTCAACGATATAACTCAATTTCTAAGAAAATCGTTACAGCCGTTTCCACCCAGGTTTTGCCCACCCATTAGGAAAGTGCGACTTGAATAGAGGTATGGTTAGAATAGTTCTCAAAGTACTCACCGATGAGCACAATCAGAGGTGAACCGTAAATCCACAGGGCCCGACTGGCGACGTCCTCGGGCAGAAGTTCCTGGATGTGTTCCGCGCCCTCGGCCATGTCATGTTCCTGGGTTGTGTTGTGGTAGTAATCCTCTAGGTCCTGGTCCACCAAGTCAATAGAGAACAGAGGCCCATCGTCTGGAAGGCTGGCGTCATCAGCACGTGACATTCTACTTCCGGATCTATTTTTAGCCCTTGATTTTGTTTGCATACGTAAATGTCTTACTGCGAAGACGCGACACACTGGAATGGAATGTGTGTGTTGTGTGTGTGGTGCGTGTGTGTGTGTTGTGCGTCGTACTCTGAACACAGGATCAGTTCGTGGTGTATTGTTTAATTAAAATTCTTCTACGCCATGAAGTCACATGATTTAGTCACGTGCTCTTGTTCATCAATCCAATAATAAAAAAAAAAGAATCTCAGAGTGTTTGAATTAGAACCGGGAAGTTTATAGTCTGATATAAAGAAGAAATATTAATTAAAAATTATTTCTATACTATTCCTAGCCAACCTGTATTGCTTGGATGGCTGCCTGGTCGTGCGGTTTCTGCGCTTGACTGTCGTTCGGATTTATCGATGGTCTCGGGTTCAAACCCTGCCCGCTCCCATCCCCCGTCTTCCTGCGGGAGGTTTGGACTAGGAAGTAAACTATCTTCAACTCTGAAGGCACATCCGAGACATGTAAAGCATTTTACAAACAAATATTTTACATTCAAGATTTTCACTATCAATTAAAAACAATGAAGGGTAGTTTTGTTTAATTTCTGTCTGTCTGTCTGTCTGGTAAAAAGTGTGTAAACGTTATTTCTCCCACACCTATTCTCGGGTCAAATTGAAACTTTGCACAATTATTCATTGCCATAGACAAGACATGAATCAATAAAACAATTAGCCGATTAGTCAATTAACTACTGTTAGTTAATTATTTAGTTTGATACCGACAAATAACAATTCCTTCAGTCGCTTCTGTATTCACAGATTATCTTTAACTCTTTCTCTCTTAACCGACGATACAGACGTTGATTCCATCAGAATGTGGTAAATAATTACGGAGAGAAAGAGTTAAAGAGGCTTCAGTCATTGCCAGTGAAAGATCTTTGTGGAAACAGCCGGCAGCATAACGCGTAGAACGCCGTAGTAGGATCTAAGTAAGAAACTCACATGTATGGCTAATGTATGTTGGGTTTGTTCCCCTTACATAATTGTCCACATTATTTCTCCCACACCCATTCTCGAATCAAGTTGCAATTTTAAACAATTATTTATTGCACCTGACAAATCTTGAACCAATTAAAAAATTAGTCAATTAGTTATCGTCAATTAATTATTTTGTTTGATATCGAATAACGAAAATTTGGATTTAGATTTTTAGATTTTATGGCACATCGAATAATGGAAATAACTTTTACATTATTGAGAGATGTAGATGTTCTTTCCCTGAAATAAGCGTTGTTTTTTATTATATTTTGTTTGTTCAATTTCTAAGATGCGGTAAACATTACTTAAGCAATGAAACACATTAAGATGAAAATAAGCTAAAACACGTCAACGACTGACTCTCTATCGCAGCGGTTCTCAACCTTTTAGGCTTGGCGACCCCTTTTTACAACCCCCCACTCTGCCGCGACCCCCCCCCCCCCCCCTCCGCTTACACACACAGAAATAGAAAAATGGACAAAAACAATTAATTTTTGCGATAGTCTTAGGCGACCCCTGGCAAATCGTCAATCGACCCCCAAAGGGATCGCGATCCACAGGCTGAGAACCCCTGCTCTATCGGAACATCAACATGATAGACATTACTTTGTGCTACATTACTTTGTGCTACATTACTTTGTGCTACATTACTTTGTGCTACAATGAAAAGAGAATTAGAACTTTAATTTTAAATTGCTGAAAAACTGAAAGAAAAAATTATCATATACCCTTTAAAACATAAAGCTTATTAACACTTCCTGTATTCTGTACACCAGGATACACCAAATAGGAATTAGCTATTTATAGATATCCGCCATAAGCCCAAATCTATGATATTATTAAGCACTTTAGCTTTAACGGATATGATCTAATTAATTTGTCGAAGTCCAAACACATACCTAGATTTAGATCTGATCCTACCAGTCTAAGTAACTCTTTTAAGCCACATTGTATTACAAATTTTAAAAAAGTTTCGCGACGTTTATTTTACTTAAAAACTGCAATCACCATTTTGAAGTTGGTCAATCCCTAGCACTGGTCCGTATATATGTATGTCCATATCCACCAATGACAGAAGTTTAGGATTAAGTTCAAAACCAAAAAGGTTCTCTCCCTTATCAAGAACCGAGCACTTTAATTATAAACACAGACGAATTTAAAGTCGTGACGCTGCGTCATTTGCTAATCGCTCACGCCGTCTCTTCAGCAAGGGCTGTCACTCTCACCCTCCTGGGCTGGTTATCGTTCTTGACCACAATAAAATAAAATGATAGTTAACAGAAGAAAAAAAAAGTATCCGTCTCCTAAGCTCCGAATTGAGTGTTTCTCGAAAAATAACCTGAGGCCAGTTAACTCTTTCTCTCCGTAATTATTTACCATATTCTGGTGGAATCAACGTTGGGATCGTCGGTTAGGAGAGAAAGAGTTAAACATATTTCTTTTTATTAAATACGTCACGTGGTGTATGTGTCAATGTTGTTGAATTTGTTATATCAACAATAAACAACTTGTATACATTTCGAGTAACAACGCTAAGCTTCTAATAGTTCTAAAAGTAGCCAAAAAGGAGCAACCCGTAGACCGAGACCATTAGTTATAGAATGCCTCAACACTGACCTGCAACGTCACAACCTGTGGTCAGTTTAGACAGGTCTGTACGGCATGGCAACGAGTTTGTTGGTCAAAACTGCCCACACTTTGTGACGTTGCAGTTTAGGGTTCAGGCATTCTATAACGATTGGTCTCGCCTGGGCCATATCAGAACCGTGACAGGGCGCCCTCAGTACATAATAAAACAAAGGCCCTCTATGACAACAATGGGCTAATACCTAGGTCCAGCGGCGCTGGTGTTACTTGGGGCGGTCTCAATTCAAGTAGCGACGCTCCTGCATAGATGGTGGAAAAATAGGCTAATACCTAGATCCAGCAGCGCTGGTGTTGCATGGGGCGGTCTCAATCCACGTAGCGACGCTCCTGCATAGATGGTGGAAATGCTTCTCAGCCTCGAAGTGAAGCCCCGAGTAGAAACAGCTGTTAGAGGAGGCGAATAGGCCAATAGGGGGAAAAAACAGAATCTCCGCTGTGTTGCCTAAGGTCTGGGTCCATTGCACTGCCGGGGATGGAAGACAGCCCAAACAACTCGGTAACTGTTCACACACCGTTCCTCAAGGAGCCTTTTTCTGCCAGAAACCCGAACGGCTGATGTGATGCAGAGAAGGAATATGGGGTGGTGGTGTTTCCCTGGTGTGCTCGGCATTTCGGCCTCGCCTCTTAAGCGACCGTCTTGGAATATGAGCCATTTTGGTAATTAAGGGCGGAATAAATGACATCTGTTTGGATCCGTCCCAAACTGAAAGTTTGTTCAGACAGACCGATGGAGAGAAACTTACATGAGTCTAGCGTTCCAAAAGTCTTAACTCTTTGAAGTGATTGGACCAGATTGGGCAATCATGAAGATTTCTCAATGGTTGTCTGGAACTTTGGTACACAAACTCTATAAACTATCGTCTTATTTTAAAATGAGACTAGAGTATTTTAACCTATGACCTTTATGTTTTAAATAAATTATAATACAGAGTTACAGAAGTCAAACTTTAAGACTGGAGGACTTTGTGTTACAGCGTATGCACGGAGTATTCGATTATATCAAGTATGTCGATACACGATCTTAAAATATCGACTTAAGAATGCTTCCATATTTTTATGGCCCACTGTTAGTTTGGCCCTTGAGATACCGAGTGTGACTTGTTTATGATTAGTATCGATCCCGCCCTTCCACGCTATGCTACACTCCAGTGGTGTCCAAACCTTTTTCAACGTGTGGGCCAATTCAACTTCCGATACTCGTGTCATCGCCGCAATTTAATCATGGAGTTAAACGGAAACGATAATTGATGCTTCATTACTCAATGTGGGCAGAGGTTTTGAATTGGACCTGTTAGCAACACGGTTCGGGTTTAGCCCGCGGGCCGTAGTTTGAGCACCGCTGCGACCCATTATGGTGACTACATCGACTCCGCAGATGTTAGCAATCACATAAAATGAACTAATTGCCTGTGCGAAGGCCCGGACATAGGAATGTTGAGGCACTGTGCACATTGGCAATATGGGTTCCCATTATTACGTTTGCATAGTGAAGTGATACATACTATGGTTTCTTTTGCTTCGGAAGCGAAGACATTGCCAGTTATAACAAGGCGATATAAGCTAAAGCTTGGTCCCTAGATGGTCGCCAAGTCACTTCCCCCATTATTTATTAAAACAGCCCTCTGCTATTTGTCCGTAAGAGTACGTGGCACCGTTTTAAACTAGTAAAATATAAACAAAAAATCCTTTGAAAAAAAAAGAAAGCTTATCTAAAAGGGAAGAACTCCCGTCCTTAAAACTATATCTACCAATAATGTATAAGTTATTCCCCTTATTCGATATCAAACTAAATAACAGCACTAGGGAGGAAAGAGTATTTGTACAGATTTGTCCTAGCATTTAATAAAAAAAAAAAAAAGTGACTTAGTGTTCACACATCCAGCAACAAAGCCCAATGTTCAAATACCCTTATTGCTTGAATTTTAGCCCCTCCCCTTTCCCTTAAGAATATTTAAATTCTCTCGTCGTCTGCGTTAGTTCTTTTTTTCCTTTTCAAAATTAGGCTCACTAACCGTAGGCGTCTATTTCTCCTTCCTCCTGCCTTCTTATAGGTGCCAATTCTCAGAGAGTCGCCACTGTTGATGCGGGACCTCCGTGACCTATGTCGAAGGTGCCGGTTGATGTCATAAAAATATAATTACTTTTAAATGAGAAATACTCATAAAACGTTTTGTTTTTTATATTTGTATTCTATAAACAAGTAAAATTTTTTTTTTTTTTTTTTTTTTTTTTTTTTTTTTTAAAATCTTAAGGGAAGAACTCCACACTTACAGCAGCAATTCTCTCAACTGTAAGATTTATTTTCATTTTTCCTTTTATCAAAGTAATTAATTAATTACCACTATATAATTAAATATTTAGTTTATTTTTTTTAATTGATTCAGGAACAATGAATAAATGTGCAAAGTTTCAAAATGTGTAACTAAACACACAGAGTGACTTGATATAAGCTTTGTAATCAGTGCTGAGTGGAGGCTGGGGTTGGGATCTGCTGCGTGCAGATGGGGTTGGGATCTGCTGCGTGCAGGCTGGGGTTGGGATCTGCTGCGTGCAGGCTGGGGTTGGGATCTGCTGCGGTTGGAATCTGCTGCGTGGAGGCTGGGGTTGGGATCTGCTGCGTGGAGGCTTGGGTTGGGATCTGCTGCGTGGAGGCTTGGGTTGGGATCTGCTGCGTGGAGGCTGGGGTTGGGATCTGCTGAGTGGAGGCTTGGGTTGGGATCTGCTGCGTGGAGGCTTGGGTTGGGATCTGCTGAGTGGAGGCTTGGGTTGGGATCTGCTGCGTGGAGGCTTGGGTTGGGATCTGCTGCGTGGAGGCTTGGGTTGGGATCTGCTGCGTGGAGGCTTGGGTTGGGATCTGCTGCGTGGAGGCTTGGGTTGGGATCTGCTGCGTGGAGGCTTGGGTTGGGATCTGCTGAGTGGAGGCTTGGGTTGGGATCTGCTGCGTGGACGACATCGTCCTTGCCTTTCTCTCGTTTTCATCGACTGAAGGAGGCCAATAACAACAATATTGTAACGCATCTCACTATCCAGGCTCTCTGCAAACTGCACCTTGCACCACCAACTTCAAGAACTTGACAACTCAGGGCTCCAAAGTAACGTAAGTTTAATGTCCAATAATTTACAGCCAATACTGAACAATTGGCAACACGTACACATATCTCTCTGTTAATAGCCGTACCGCCGTATCAACTCTTGCACTGGCCTCTCCGTCTCGTTCCGGGCTTGCACTGGGTTCAACAGTTCAGGACTGACTTCACACACTGGGCTCGTTGTGTCGGACTCGATCACAGACCAAGATCAAGACGCCGTTCGTCTCAACTGTACTTGATAGTACTCCACACTAAACCGTCGTAATGCTCCGTACAGAACCACACCGCTGAACCACACTGAACTGTGCTGTAGTCGACTGGGCTCTGAACCGTCTTGACTGCGACACCTCCGATCTTTATATAGGGTCCCTGCTGGCCTTCTAGAACCGGTCGGAACATCGCTTGACGTTTCTAGTTTCGTCACATGACTACATCCCTCTTGACGCCCCTGAGCTATGTTCACGACGCCGATCCTTGCCGAGCCGTCACTTGACACCCGTCTCGGTTGACCGTCGTAACTCGTCACGGTTGACCGCTCGTCTAGCGCTGACCTGGGGCAATTTGCGTCGGCTGACTACACACACACCACTACCCCCATCTGTGCCACCACCAGGTTTATAACAATATGTTCAGTAAATAGAGATACATTTTTATTTCACCAATAGTTTCATAAAGTGTATCTTATAGAAGACTATTTGTCTAATTTATTTTTCGAACAAAATAAAAAAAACAATTCAAAGAAAAAAATAAAAATAAATAAATAAAAGCATAGATCTAAATGAGGAAAATTTCTGATATATCTAAAATGTAAGAATCAGCTCATCCATTAGTTATAAATTGTATAAATATTTATAGCGGAGAAGTTATAAACTCCTGAGTTTCATTAACTCAATGAAGACTAGCAAATATATAATCTCATTAACCCATTGACAGCTGGCGAAAATGCATTATTTAAAAGCTTTTAGTTTCAGAAACAAAACACTACGAATATAATTAAGTTCTTAAATGCAATTTAAGTTTTCGTAATAGAGATGTTACAGTCTGCAAAGCAGTTGACCTCAGGTTCATCTGTTGCCAGGGCCTACAAGGATTTCATATGGCCAGTACAACGACCAAGAGCATTACCCATTTCCTCTCATTTATCCGAAACTGACCAGAACTTTCTAAAAATTCAGATTTTTTTTGAATCAACGAAGTGGAAATAGTTCAAATAATTTCAAATAAACAAACCATAGCATTGTGGGTGTTGTCTTCGAGTCTATCAGGAGCCAAAGGGCTTTGTATCACAATTCTCTGGATGGCTGCCTGGTCGTGCGGTTTGCGCGCTGGACTGTCGTTCGGATTTATCGACGGTCGAGGGTTCAAACCCTGCCCGCTACCATCCCCCGTCGTCCTGCGGGAGGTTTGGACTAGGAAGTAAATTATCTTCAACTCTGAAGGAACATCCGAAACATGTAAAACAAAACAAAAACAGTTGACTAGAGGCTTTTACTTAGATGTTTCAGATATTGTAATCTCAAAACAAGACCTATTGTGACCTACAATGCAGTCTGGACAATAATTGCATATTAGGACCGGATTTGACCATCACGAAATGCAAAACATATATATTCTAAAATTAGAATATCATGACCTAAATAACACATCGTTGCTTACGTTTGAATCTTGTTCCCTACACTGTGACCTTTGGTTTTAATCTTATCGACATTGAATATCATGATTTACATTGAATCTCATGTCCTACATCGAATCTCATTACCGACACCGAATCTCATGTCCTACATCGAATCTCATTACATACATTGAATCTCATGTCCTACATCGAATCTCATTACATACATTGAATCTCATGTCCTACATCGAATCTCATTACCTACACTGAATCTCATGTCCTACATCGAATCTCATTACCTACACTGAATCTTATGTCCTACATCGAATCTCATTACATACACTGAATCTCATGTCCTACATCGAATCTCATTACATACATTGAATCTCATGTCCAACATCGAATCTCATTACATACATTGAATCTCATGTCCTACATCGAATCTCATTACTTACACTGAATCTCATGTCCTACATCGAATCTCATTACGTACATTGAATCTCATGTCCTACATCGAATCTCATTACATACATTGAATCTCATGTCCTACATCGAATCTCATTACCTACACTGAATCTCATACATTGAACATACATTAAATCTCGTGACCTACACTGAATCTCGTGACCTAAGTTGAATCTCGTGACCTTCTATTAGTCTCGCGGCATACACTGCCTCTCATGCAAACTTAAATCACTTTGGATCTTAAATCGTCTGCCACAGTCCGAACATTCGTAGCGCACAGGAAACAAACGTTTTCGTATATCGGACGACGTCGCATTTGTCCTAATTACCATATTAGCCACCTCGTTACTGCCCCCCATTCCATTGGCGTCTCTTGCTTTAACATTTGACGGATGATCCGATGACGCTGAATCTAACATAGACCAGACGAGAACGCTGTCTTGTTTGGTGGCTAAATTTTGGCCGGTTTCCGATGGAAAATTTTTCGGTCGAAACGAGTCTGATGAAAAATATGAGCGCAAAGAAGTGTTGCCAGAAACCATACATTGTTCACCAGTGTGAGAATCTTTGCATTTCGTTTTGTTGACGTCAGCTTTTTCTACGAACGGCCTCTCTCGATTTGAAGTGAGAGAGTTAGAGATATTGGTTGAGTTTGTAAGACCCTTCTCAGCGAATTCTAATTTCTTTTTTGAGATAAACTTAAGTGTTCCATTAGTGTCTGTGGACGGTCTTCTGATTTCATTTGTAATACTCTTTTTAAATGAACACTCTCTTTTTAATCTGGTATCGCTAGGATCTTTTTTAGTGTGAACTTTTTGATGTCGCTCCAGATTGCTTTTGTGACTAGTGGCGTAGCCACAAAGGGCGCAGAAGAAGTCCTTCTGTCCACTGTGAACCGTCAGGTGGCGCCTCAGTAGCGCTTTCCTGCAGAAGTTTCTGGAGCAGACCTGGCACCTGTAGCCGCCCCTGTGGAACACGGAGTTGTGGTCACGCAACAAGGCCTTGCTCTGGAACACCACGCCGCAGCACTCCAGGGTCTTGGAGCTCTCCTGGTGCATCGTGACCACGTGTCGCTTCAGGTTGTTCTTCCGGTCAGTCGTGTACCTGCATTGCGGGCAGCTGAACGACTTCCGGTCGTCGCCAGGGGATACCAGTGACTGATACATGTGTGCTGAGCCCGAACGTGATTCAACGTTCTCGTCTGCTGATTGATTGGATAAATCATTAGCGAGTGTCGTCAAAGACCTTTGACCTTCTGTTATTAACAGACTGGCTAGTCCTGACATTTTCATTTTTTTGGTATCAATCGCATCAACCCGAGACGATGAAGATGAGACAAGATTGTCTGAAGTGTCCGCCATCTTATTTTCGTTGACATTGGCATCAGCACACACATTTTCATTGCTATTTTTAACTTTGTTAACATTCTGTTTTTTAAATTTAGAGAGTGAGGACACGAATTTCCTTCTTGATTTCTTAAACAAGAGAGTGTTGGACTGAGCTTTTGCGAAGGTTTTATTGTTATGTTTTAGCTTGACATCGTCGACGCCACGTCCTGTCGTGTTCTGCCTTAGCAGCGAGGAAATCTCTTCTGCGTTTGGTTCAGGTGTGGAGGCTAGACTTCTTTCTGTTTGGCCTTTTTTAGATGCCTCGTTAGATGACTGTGAAGCAGCCTCGCTAGAAGCTCTAGGCTGCAGGTTACCGTAGCAGATTGGGATTCCGTGAGAGTCCAAACAAAGCGCTCTGTCTTGAAGGAGCTCTTGGCGGAAGTGCAAAAGATCTTTGAGCTTCTGATTCATCTCGGACGAAGAAGTGTGGCTCGGATATGAGAAATGGGATGGCTGAAGGGACATGAATTCTCTTAAGTAGTTGGTGTTTGGACCACTAATTTCCTGGGGGATAAAAGGAAACTGGTGCGCTCTGTTGGGCTGGCCTTCAATGTCTTCTAGCCCCACAGGTCTGGCTCCGTAGTTTGGCTCCAAGGCTCTACACTGACCGACGAGGCTCAGAGATAAAGGAAGGCCAGCATAGATGTTGGTCAATCGAATGGCCACCGGCTTAAAGACTGTGCCGGCTAACCCGTTGGCCTCCTCGTAGACAGAGAGGGGGCGTGGCCAATACGAATGCAGTAGAGGGTCATGGTGAACGCCATGGGCGGAGACTGGCATTGAAAGAAACAGATGGTCCTGGTTGACGTTTTCTGGCCTAGTGCCGCCTCTGATGCAATAAGGCGGCGTCAACAAACCGTAATGTGTCCACGGTTTCATTCTGTGTGTAAAAAAGAGAAATGTATTGATAAAATCTAGCCAATTCAAAGGCATAACAAACATTATAGATACATCCGTTTAGTCAAAAATGGTTCAAAAGTGTTTTTATTTTTAATTTTTTTTTTTAAATGGTTGTTCGGTGGGGATAAACTAACAAGCAAAATATTTTTAAAAAAATTATCTGAGCCCTAGAGGAAGGACTGCACAATAACAGCAATATATCTCAATACTGTAAGATTTATTTCCTATTTTCAATATCAAACAAATTTAATATTATCCTTCTGATGAATGGATTTTTTAAAAAAATTAACAATACTGTAACAAAGATTAGTTCAAAACACAACGTTGCTTTACTTGTTTTTTTTTTTTTTTTTTTTTTTTTTTGGGGGGGGGGGGGGCATCGCTTGGAGTTGCCCCACTGGGCTTCATATACCCAAGCTACGCCACTGCGGTAGTGTCTTTATCAGTCAACACTCATCTGATTAAGAGGGCGTGTAATCGCTTGGTCTCCGAACCGAAGAGTCTGGGGTTTGAATCCACATAAAGAGCCGTTGTTTTGGATTTCATGACTATAAGACTCCATTGAGTCCAACCAACTGTCCGTTCGCTGGGGTCAAGTCCAGGCGGTTAGTGGTTGTGCTGACCACGTAACACACTCGTTAACCGTCGCTGGTAGAAACAGATGAGCCTTACATGAGCGGTTCTCAACCTTTTATGCTCGGCGACTCCTTTTTACAATCTCCCACTCTGCCGCGACCCCCCCCCCCCCAGCAAACACACACAGCAATAGAAGAATAGACAAAAAACAATCCATTTTTTCGATGGTCTTTGGCGACCCCTGGCAAATCGTCAATCGACCCCCCCCAAGGGGGTGCGCGAGCCACAGGTTGAGAACCCCTGCCTTACATCATCTACCACTTGGATTGCAAAGTCTGAAAGGGGAATTTTTGTGACCTTATGTGACAAAATGTTGGTCTGCCCATTCAACCATTTCGCGACCATTTCTTTCTCCCTATTGACTTACTTGAAATAATCTCTCTCTCTCTCTCTCTATATATATATATATATATATAGAGAGAGAGAGAGAGAATTATCTTTTATGGCCCAACCATGCTGTACACCACGATAAAGTCATGGAAAGATAACTCCTTTTATTTTCTGCAAGTCGGACTAGAGTTACCCCAAGCAACTTTCGAGGCGACAGAGAGCACGGCTCAGGAAAAAAGAAAAAAAAGGGGGGGGGGGGGAGAACAAGTAATTTTTCTCTTTATACATTCTATATATTTGACTACATTTATGTGTGTATTTTTTTTTACACCCGTCAATATCTGGTGTCATTAAAATAGTTGCATGTTTTTTCTGCAGTTTTGTTTTGATGTTGCCCCTTCGTTTCCTAGCCATGGCCACCGCTTCACATGTATTTCGTGGAGTCAACAGGTCTTTCAATGTAGTCGAAATTCCTGCATCAGTTACATATTTCTGGAAAAATGTCATCGACGAAACTGTTGCTCTTGCACTTCTCAAGATGGCTGTAAGCTTTGTTTGTGAACATTGGGATACCTATGGCGACGCCTTGTCCGTTGTTCTTACTCATAGAAGCACAGTCATACACTCTGCTCGACAATACGCTGTTTACATGATAACTTCCGGTAAATAGCGGCGTATGCTACGCCGCGGGTCGACTAGTATTCTTCTAATTCTTTTCTTATAACTCTACAAAAACTCCTTTAAAAAATGTGAGTATGAGTGTGTCTCTCTAGCGGTGCATTGCCGACGGCCTTGTTAACTCGTAAGTCATTGGTTTTCTATGACAGATTCAGGTAACACATTTAACGCTCTATTGGTTTGTACGAATTTGCATAATATCCCTTAAGCTTTGCGTCTTTCTGAGTTTAAATCCGTTTTTATTTTTTCAAACGGACTTCTGTTAACACACAATTTTTTTTCCAGGCTCTAATGATGTGTATGAATCTAATCTATCATACAGAATAAGAAATTTTATTGGAAATTTTCACGCCAAAATGAATCCAAAGAAATCTGTTTTTTATTTGCACTTTATTTAAAGATTCCTCTTACATTTTATTTATTTACTAAAATTCAGTTAGAAATGAAAGAAGCATTTAAAAAGTTTTTTTTAAAATTAATTCCTTCTTCATGAAGCTGATGGCGGTCTATAATTTTTCATTCTATTAATTTCTTGTAATTCTTGGATATTGCGAGGGGTCTTTCCAGTGAGCGCTCCCCTGTCAAGTTCTCCTATTGCAGTTCAGCGAATTTCTACATAAGACTGTGTGCAAAATGTCCTTCACTGATTTATGTATATCTAGTTAATGTATCATATGTATCATGTGTTTTAAAAGATTATCTATTCAAAAGATCATATGTTGTTAATGATCATAATCATCATATGGTTTAAAAGACGATATAGGTTTAAAAGATCAAATTAAAAAAAAAAAAAGACAATATGGCTAGAAATTAAAGATCTAAAATACAATATGAGCAAAAATCATATGGTTTGAAAGATTTTATGTTCAAATATCATATAATTTAAAAGATTATACGTGTCAAAGAGTGTATCTTTTTAACAGATTAAAATATCTAAAAGATCATCTAATCTAAAAGATCATATGGTATAAAAGATCATTTGTTTTTAAAGAACTTTTGTTTTAAAATATCCCATGTGTTAAAACATGACGTGTACAAAGATCATATGCTTTTTACTTGACGGAACACTTCGCTCATTCCGAATATTTAGCGGAACACTTTGCTTACAAATTTATTATCCAGTAGTTCTTGGGAACAGCTATTCAGGCCACGCGGAACACTTTGGTTCCGCGGAACACAGTTTGGAAAACACAGGTTTAAAAGATCATTTGTTTATTCACAAGGACAAAAAAACTGGCAAAATTAAACAAGAAATCTTGTCATAAGGCCCACAACTTATAGAGGCAGTTAGTATGTATTTACTGTAATACATAGAGAACCTACACCTATTGCAAATGCTAAATGTACTAGGGTTATTTCTTTAAAAAATATTTTTTTTAATACAGAATGGGGCGTAAAGATCTCCCCCATTAAGAGTGGGCGCCGTAGTGGCAGTAAAGAGGCAGGATACGATCCACTCGGTTGGCTAGGGCCGCTAGGCTCTACCATTTTTAATTATTATATCAATAGTTCTTTCTTTTTCACGGCACGTAATGACTTAGGCCATTGCAGATTTTGAGCTTTGTTGAAGCATATAATGAAAACAACCTATACGTAATAGCGACACATTGCACTCAGTCGAAATGTCTCGGTACTAGACCAGAATTTTGTCTTCTTTAATCCATTAAAACAACTGTTTTTATGTACTTTTTAGAAATATCAATATTTTTCTGTTCTAGATAGTTTGGTTATTTTTGGTAAATTCATTCAGAAATGGGGAGATCCATTTGCCCCACCACGTAGATTAGGAAAACAAAATTAGCATAATTGATATTAATCTTCCTATCAACCATGAATAAATGTCTACACCATAATTATAACAAACATTTGGTAATATAGTCAGTAGGCTATGGAATACATTGACATTCTACCCACAAACAAATATACCTATGTAAACTATGATAGTTATTTTTTATTATCATCCTAATAAATTTTAATAAATCAATTACATGAAACTAATCTATCACTGGTAAGAATCAATAACACCAAAAAGAATCAGCGACATTAAAATAAAAAGTTAATTACATTACCTGATATCTGCGAATTCCTTGAATGCTGATTTCTGATATGAATCGACTGTTCCGATAATATTGTCATTAAATCAGCATATTAAATAAAATTTTCCGGTGATATATGATATACCCTTTTAATTAGTTACATAAATATCTTGTCAAAAATTAGAATTCAATCATTCCATGTGATGGCCACAAAGATGTAACTATAGTTGTATTTAAACTGTCAAATGTAATATGCAAATTTACACATTATACTTATTTTCAATGTTAAGTAAACCCAGTTTAAACTATGATGTATGTCATATAGTGTTGTATCACCACTGTATTTATTTCCTTGAATAGCAATTGATACTTTAGAATTGGTAATTTAATTTTGTTTAAAGTTAATTTATTTTAAAGTGATAATTATAAAAAGTAATGATAAGTTTCCAGAGCGATGTCAGACAAGTTATGGAACTTTGATTTACGTATATTTCAGATCATTTATGACTGGTATTTTTTAAGGTGGCAGGGGCGGGGCTTGGCCGGATGAGAACTGAATCTTGTTAAGTTATCGATCTTTGCAGTGGGGTGATGGAGTGTGAACAGAGGGGCCATCTTTGTTTTTTCAGAGAGGGAGACACTCAAGCGATCACGCCCTCGTGTTGAGCGTTAGCCATTGATCAGGAAACGATGTGGCGTCACGGGTGAGTGACTGTGAGCAGACGTCCGAATGTCGGGAGAAAAATAAAAAGACAAACCAGGAGCGTGACAAACTGGCATGTTGTGTACTGGTTTAGTTCAAGCGGAGTCACTGGTCCAACATTCGTCAATTACCGGAACGATTGCAGATGAAGAAATCGTTTACATTATAAACTCATGACCCATTTTCAGTCTTAGAATAATTCAAAAATAAAAATTGGAAGAAATTTTACGAAACAAGTTCAGGTAAACTCAAATATAAAGCGTCAAGAATGGGGGCAATGAAATATTTGATGACATTGCCATGTTGTATTTTCCCCGTAAGTCAGTAGGAGCTGGTTAACACTTACATGTTGTCGTGTCGTCTGCTGACGAGGCCGTGAATGATAGGTCAAGCTTTCCTCACTCCCTTCCACCTGGTAATGTACCCCGTAAGATTGATGATTTCATGATGGCTGCTTGGTCATGTGACTTTGAAAATGTATCGTCAAAAGTAAGCCACAAAACTATTTTTAAGAATCGGTCAATTTTTTTTAGTTCGATTACAGTTTACATTCGAATATTTTGAATTTAGATAACTACTTAGTGCTAGGCATACAAGTATAATCGAAGACTACATTTATCCGATACCTAAACGTATCGCATTAAAAATTGTTCGATACGTACCGTATAAAATATGGTTAAAGTGTACAACCAGTTTAGGAAACAAAATGTACACAATAAAACAGAGACGGTCTAAAGACTTGATTGGACTTTGGGTTTGAAATACAATTTGGCATGAGCTTCGACATTGACATTAAGTTTGACATTCATCCTCAACAAATTCCATTGGAGTGAAGGCTTGAGAGGTTCAAATCCTCTCTAGCAAAAGCCCTGAACAGAAACCGTGTTGCTTTGCGTAGTGCATACACATCACCGTACAAAACAAGAATTTGTGGTTTCTCAGACCTGTCGAGGTGGAGGTCAGCAAACCTGGGGGAGGTCAGCAAGTCTGGGGCAGTCAAAAAGAATATGAGACACGGTTTCCTCTTCCTCACCGCAGCGGTTTGACATTCACGTTCAACTGAACAAAGACATTGACATGGCATTGAACTTGACAGTGACATTTATTATGATAATAACAATGATATGACATTGAGCTAAACAATGACATTAACATGACACTGAACTTGACAATGACATTGACGTGACATTGAACTTGACAGCGACATTGACGTGACATTGAACTTGACAGTGACATTGACATGACAATGATATGCCATTGGACCTGACACTGACATTAGCATGGCATTAAACTTGACAATGGCATTGACATGTCAATGACAATGTCATGATATTGAGCTTGACAATGACATTGACATGACGTTGAACTTGACAATGACATTGAATTCTTCATTGGCATAAACAATTTAAGGAAAACCATTCATCAACATGTTTTTATTTCTTTAGCGTATAACGACGCAGACACAGATATCAGTTTAT